>NC_086128.1:54220203-54520203 GCF_963921235.1 Mobula hypostoma | reverse complement strand
TTGGCTATATTTAAGAGGGAGTTAGATATGGCCCTTGTGGCTAAAGGGATCAGCGGGTATGGAGGGAAGGCTGGAACAGGGTTCTGAGTTGGATGATCAGCCATGATCATACTGAATGGCGGTGCAGGCTCGAAGGGCCGAATGGCCTACTCCTGCACCTATTTTCTATGTTTCTATGTTAACTGTGCCCTGTCCACCTAAGTCCAAGTACTGGCCTTTAGAGATTTACTACTCTCCCTCTTCAGACCAATGTGCAACAATTTCCAGTTATATAGTTAATTTTCTATCCGTTCTACTCTATCTACTGTTACTCTATGGGCTTCAATCTTGATGACAAGCCCATTGTGCAACTGTTTATCAAATGCACAAATCCTGCGTTACCCTCATCAACCCTCTCTGCCACTTCACCAAAATATTCTACAAATTTAACTCTCTTTAACAAATCAATGGTGGTATTCCAGAATCAATCCACATATATCAAAATAATTACTAATGCTGAACGTGAGTATTGTTCCTGAAACTTCCTCCATACAAAGTGAAACTAATCATACTTCATACTTTATTGTCGCCAAACAATTGATACTAGAACGTACAAACATCATAGCGATATTTGATTCTGCGCCTCCCACTCCCTGGTTGATCTTTAGTTTCATATAGACCTATTTCATTATTAAATGTGGATGCTAAAATTCTTTCAAAAATAATGGCTAATCGGCTGGAGAATATTCTAGCTAAAATTATCTCTCAGGACCAAACAGGTTTTGTAAAGGGCCATTATTCCTTCTCTAATGTTCGGAGACTGTTAATGTTATATATTCATCCCTTTCCAAGACTCCCCAATGTGTTGTCTCTCTCGATGCTGAAAAGGCATTTGACAGAGTTGAGTGGAAATACTTATTTAATGTTTTAGAGAAATTCGGCTTTGGTATTAATTTTAATAAGTGGGTCAGAATGATATATAAAAGCCCTATTGCTACTGTTATTACCAATAATTGTAGACCTTTTTTTCGGCTTTCGCGGGGTACGAGACAAGGATGTCCGCTAAGTCCCTTGTTATTTAATTTGGTGCTGGAACCCTTGGCTATTGCACTTGGTGAAGCTAAAGATATCCATGGAATTTTCATAAATGGGACTATTCATAAGATCTCCCTTTATGCTGATGATCTCTTAGTTTATATTTCGAATCCTGAAGAATCCATTCCTAGTTTATTGAAACTATTAAACGAATTCCGAAAGTTTTCGGGATATAAACTAAACCTTCATAGAAGTGAATTGTTTCCCTTAAATGATTCTGCTTCTATATATGATGAACTTAAAGAAGGGTAACTTTGAAGGTATGAGACGTGAATTAGCTAAGATAGACTGGCAAATGATACTTAAAGGGTTGACGGTGGATATGCAATGGCAAGCATTTAAAGATCGCATGGATGAACTACAACAATTGTTCATCCCAGTTTGGCAAAAGAATAAATCAAGGAAGGTAGTGCACCCGTGGCTGACAGGGAAAATTAGGGATAGTATCAATTCCAAAGAAGAAGCATACAAATTAGCCAGAAAAAGCGGCTCACCTGAGGACTGGGAGAAATTCAGAGTCCAGCAGAGGAGGACAAAGGGCTTAATTAGGAAAGGGAAAAAAGATTATGAGAGAAAACTGGCAGGGAACATAAAAACTGACTGTAAAAGCTTTTATAGATATGTGAAAAGAAAAAGATTGGTTAAGACAAATGTTGGTCCCCTACAGACAGAAACAGGTGATTTGATTATGGGGAACAAGGACATGGCAGACCAATTCAATAACTACTTTGGTTCTGTCTTCACTAAGGAGGACATAAATAATCTTCCAGAAATAGTAGGGGACAGAGGGTCTAGTGAGATGGAGGAACTGAGGGAAATACATGTTAGTAGGGAAGTGGTATTAGGTGAATTGAAGGGTTTAAAGGCAGATAAATCCCCAGGGCCAGATGGTCTGCATCCCGGAGTGCATAAGGAAGTAGCCCAAGAAATAGTGGATGCATTAGTGATAATTTTTCAAAACTCTTTAAATTCTGGACTAGTTCCTGAGGATTGGAGGGTGGCTAATGTAACCATGCTTTTTTAAAAAGGAGGGAGAGAGAAACCGGGGAATTATAGACCGGTTAGCTGAACATCGGTGGTGGGGAAACTGCTAGAGTCAGTTATCAAAGATGTGATAACAGCACATTTGGAAAGTAGTGAAATCATCGGACAAAGTCAGCATGGATTTGTGAAAGGAAAATCATGTCTGACGAATCTCATGGAATTTTTTGAGGATGTAACTAATAGAGTGGATCAGGGAGAATCAGTGGATGTGGTATATTTGGATTTTCAAAAGGCTTTTGACAAGGTCCCACACAGGAGATTAGTGTGCAAACTTAAAGCACACGGTATTGGGGGTAAGGTATTGATGTGGATAGAAAATTGGTTGGCAGACAGGAAGCAAAGAGTGGGAATAAACGGGACCTTTTCAGAATGGCAGGCAGTGACTAGTGGGGTACCGCAAGACTCAGTGCTGGGACCCCAGTTGTTTACAATATATATTAATGACTTAGACAAGGGAATTAAATGCAGCACCTCCAAGTTTGCGGATGACACGAAACTGGGCGGCAGTGTTAGCTGTGAGGAGAATGCTAAGAGGATGCAGGGTGACTTGGATAGGTTAGGTGAGTGGGCAAATTCATGGCAGATGCAATTTAATGTGGATAAATGTGAGGTTATCTACTTTGGTGGCAAAAACAGGAAAACAGATTATTATCTGAATGGTGGCCGATTAGGAAAAGGGGAGGTGCAATGATACCTGGGTGTCATTATACACGGGTGATTGAAAGTGGGCATGCAGGTACAGCAGATGGTGAAAAAGGCGAATGGTATGCTGGCATTCATAGCAAGAGGATTCGAGCACAGGAGCTGGGAAGTACTACTGCAGTTGTACAAGGCCTTGGTGAGACCACACCTGGAGTATTGTGTGCAGTTTTGGTCCCCTAATCTGAGGAAAGACATTCTTGCCATGGAGTGAGTACAAAGAAGGTTCACCAGATTGATTCCTGGGATGACAGGACTTTCATATGATGAAAGACTGGATCGACAGGCTTATACTCTGTGGAATTTAGAAGATTGAGGGGGGGATCTTATTGAAACATATAAAATCCTAAAGGGATTGGACAGGCTAGATGCAGGAAGATTGTTCCCGATGTTGGGGAAGTCCTGAACGAGGGGTCACAGTTTGAGGATAAAACTGTCTTTTAGGACCGAGATTGGGAAAAGCTTCTTCACACAGGGAGCAGTGAATTTGTGGAATTCTCTGCCACAGGAAACAGTTGAGGCCAGTTCATTGGCTATATTTAAGAGGGAGTTAGATATGGCCCTTGTGGCTAAAGGGATCAGCGGGTATGGAGGGAAGGCTGGTACAGGGTTCTGAGTTGGATGATCAGCCATGATCATACTGAATGGCGGTGCAGGTTCGAAGGGCCAAATGGCCTACTCCTGCACCTATTTTCTATGTGTCTATGTTTCTACTCCTTTTAGAGTTACGGACTCTTTTAAATATTTAGGTATTATTATTACTAAAAATCATAAAGACCTTTACAAATCTAATTTGGTTCCCTTAGTGGATTTTATGAAGCAATTATTTTGTAGGTGGAATCCACTTACACTTTCATTAGCCTGCCGAATTCATGCATTTAAAATGATGACTTTACCAAAATTTTTATATGTATTTCAAAAGATCCCTATTTTTTTAACTAAGAAGTTTTTTGATCAGGTTGACTCTATTATTTCATCTTTTGTTTGGAATAATAAAAGACTAAGAATTGGTAAATATCATTTACAAAAATTAAAAAAGGATGGAGGTCTTGCTCTGCCTAATTTAAGAATGTATTATTGGACTGTTAATATATGTTATATGTGTTTTTGGTTATATTGAGCTGATAAAAATGAACGACTACCTTGGGTTGATTTGGAATTGAAAGGTGTGTAACAGTTTCACTTAATCTCGTTATTAGGAGCTTCCCTACCTGTACAACTGGCCAAAATTGCTAATTTAAATTTATATCCTTTAATTAAGCAGTTATTACGAATTTAGTTCCAGTTTCGTAATTATTTATTTATTTATTTAAATTATTTATTTAAACCTTCATGAAGTGATCCTACCTTTCTTCTTTGGAGGAATAAAGGAGTTTATTCCTTTATGGATCTGTTCCAAGATGGCTGATTGGTGTCTTTTGAGAAATTAGTAACTAAATACTCTCTCTCATATTCACATTTCCTGCAATATCTTCACATCAGACACTTTTTACAAGAATATTTAAGTAATTTTCCATATATACAGGATTCTGACCTGTTGAATATTATTTTTAAAATTAACCTTTAGTGAAAGGTTTTATTGGGAACATTTATCATGTATTGTTACAACAGCACAATTACCCTTCACTTAAGATTAAGCAAGATTGGGAGAGAGAGCTTAACACGACCTTGATAACAGAGGATTGGTTGCAGATTTTGAAGTTGGTTAACTCTTCTTTGATCTGTGCCAGTCACTCTTTAATTCAATTTAAAATTGTACATCGTTATTATTTGACAAAGGAGAGACTGTCTAAAATGTTTCCTAATCTTGATAGTCAGTGTGATTAATGTAAAACTGAGACAGCTACATTGACAACAAACAACAGGAATTCTGCAGATGCTGGAAATTCAAGCAACATACATCAAAGTTGCTGGTGAACGCAGCAGGCCAGGCAGCATCTATAGGAAGAGGCGCAGTCGACGTTTCAGGCCGAGACCCTTCGTCAGGACATTGACACACATGTTTTGGTCGTGTTCTGTATTGAAACATTTTTGGAAATCTAATTTTTCTACAATTTCTAAAGTTTTAAATATTAATTTACAACCTAATAAATTGACAGTTTTGTTTGGTATAATCCCTCAATATATTCATAGTATTTCTCCATCAGACCAACATGTAATTGCATTCATTACATTATTGGCCAGAAGGGCTACTTTGTTGAAGTGGAAAGATGCTCCTGTTCTACTTTGATACAATGGTTCTCTCAGGTGATGCTATGTCTTAGTTTGGAGAAAATCAGAAGTTGAACTTTTGATCCTCAATTTGATTTTGAGAAAAGGTGGGGTTCTTTTGCCTGCTATTATCATCTGATTTCAGTTAATTAAGATGATTTCCTTCCGATTTTTGTTTAAATGGATTTGAGTTGGAGGTTTGTTGTTTTTCTTTTATGCAAGCTTGTATGACGTATAGCTTCGGGGTTGTGCTCCCAACGGGGTTTTTTTCAGTTAGTAGGAATTTTTCCTCTTAGTTAGTAGGGGTTCTTTTTTTTCTCTCTTTTCTTCTTTCAAAAAATATTCTTAACACTTTATTTTTTCTTATTATTGATATTTTGCTTAGCTTTGTTAATCAGTTATTTGTTAATTTAATTCTTTATTGTACATATTGACATTGACTTGATTATCTTAGTGTATTTTGTTGATCTTTAATAATAATCAATAAAAAAGATTTAAAAAATGAAATGGTCTCTAGTCGCTACCTTTACACTGTTCTTTTAAAGAAGGTTGGAACATTTGAAAATTTCCCGTTCTAAGGTATCACGGTTGAATCTTTGGAAGATTACGGTTGGGGCCTCTGCATTTTCTCCTCTTACTTCCCTTTCTACCTAAGGATTTAATGCATCTCCTCTAGGTCATCTACCCTCTCTAAGCATAGCCTGCCTCTCTACCAGAGTAACACACACAAAATGCTGGAGGAACTCATCTATGGAAAGGAATAAACAGGCTTCTCCAACCACCCCCCCCCGCCCCATTTGCTGTCCTGATGAAGGGTCTCGGCCCTAAATGTTAATTGTTTATTCTTCTCCATAGATGCTGCCTGACCCGCTGAGTTCCTCCAGCATTTTCTATGTGTTACTCTGGCTTTCCAGCATCTGTAGAATTTTTTGTGTTTATGATATGTTGCTGCACTGTGAAGTCACTTTGAGATATGCCTACCCTGAAGAAGTTTAAATCTGCTCTTTGACCCTCTCTCACTGCTCCCTCTCTTGGTCTCTGCGACTCATTCCCCTCTCCCCACCTCCTTACACTCAATTCTCCCCCCTTCATTTCCAGTCCTGATGAAAAGTCCTGGACCGAAATGTTGACTCTTCATTGTTCTCCATAGACTTTGCCTGACCTGCTGAGTTTGTCCAGTAATTTTGTAATCATCACTTCTGATGGTGATTTGGAGTGAAAAGATTAGATGTGCTCACTAATTCCACCCCCCACCCCCATCCCCATAATGCTATTGACAGTCTCAACAATCTCAAGGTGGGTTTATTAGAGAAACCTAAGCAGGTCACACACAGAATTGCTGACAGGTAAGAAATTTAAAATTTCAAAGTAAATAAGAAACCTATTTCTTAAATATACAATGGGGTTAAAGAGAGTTGTTCACAGGATAAATACTTCGCTGAAATAAAAACAGAAAATTCTAGAAACACTTAGCAGGTTTGACAGCTAACTTTTCAGGCCAAAGACTTTTCAACAGAATGGAGAAGGAGAGCAAATAAGTTGCCCTAGGTAGCAGAGAAGGCGAGGGTGACTGTGGGTGAATACAATGGTGACAGGATGCAACAGTGGTCTTTCTTTAATACTTTCGCACATTCAAATAAGTCAGACTCTACTTTACCTAGACTTCGTACATTATATAGACACAAAGGCTTAATTGCCCATGTAGGTACGTTAGGGACATTTAAAAAAGTTTTAGTTGGACACTCGGATGATGGAAAAATCGAAAGCTATGTAGGAGGGAAGGGTTAGATTGATTTTAGAGTAGGTTAAAAGGTCAGCACAACATCCTGGGCTGTACGGCGCTGTAATGTTCTATTGTTACATCATTTTATTCTATCAAAGATACTGCCACTGTTCTACCCTTTGTCCTCTCCCATTTCCTCTGCTAACTGAACTATCTTGCATTCTCTCCTTTTCAGTCTTGATGAAGGTTCTTGATGAAACTGTAATATTACAGTTTCTCTTTCCACAAATACTGATTGAGCTGTTGAGTATTTTCACCATTTTCTGTTCCTTTTACTGAACACAAGAGATTCTACAAAGATGGAAACCTAGAGAAACATATGAAATGCTGGAGGAACTCAGCAGGTCAGGCAGCATCAATGGAAAGGAATTTTTAGGTTTTCCTCGGTTTTCCTTCCTGTTTACTCATGTTCCTGCTTTATTTCTAAAATACTGTAAATAGGCCAATGTGAGTAAAATAAAACCTACTGAATACTTAAGTATTCAAAGATCCACATCCCCTCTGATTTACTGTTCCCCTCAATATGAACAGAATTATCTCAGGCCTTAAGGGCATACAATGGTCTTGGGCATGTGTCCAAGATTCATTTTAAATTACTGTCAAAATATAAATAATCAATCATGCATTAAATCTGAAAACTCTGCATGTGACTTCTGCAAGTTTCATTTTAACTTTTTTTTTAAAGTTTATTAACTAATGTTTGCACCAGCAATGATACAGCCAGCAATACTTCCTCCTGCCATTAAGTGGCAGTGTTTGCTCTTTTCTCCATGCCCATCCCGAGGGAAGTCGATGCTGTTTCTTAAACTAAACTAAGAGTCACACACAGGAACTCTGTCACCAACATGGCCTAATCCAACAACATATAATCAGAAATGCTTAATCCAAATGCACAGGAGAAAGTGCTTTCATTAGATTAAATACTTAAGTCATTCTTCAGTACTTGCACTATGTATTTCCTACAGCTGCAGAAAATATCAGGTTTCCATACGTTGAGGGTCAGGATTGAAGGTTAAACACAAGACATTCTGCAGATGCTGGAAATCTTGAGCAACATACACAAAGTGCTGGAGAAACTCAGGTCAGGCAGCATCTATGGAGAGAAATAAACATTCAATGTTTTGGGCCGAGATCCTTCATCGGGACCAGAAATGAAGGGGGTGAAGAAGCCAGAACAAGAAGGTGGGTCTAGGAAAGGAGTACAAACTGGCAGGTGATAGGTGAGACTAGATGAGGGGGAAGGTGGGTGGATTGAAGTAAATAGCTGGGAAAGGATAGGTGGAAGAAGTAAAGAACTGAAGAAGAAGGGATGTTATAGGGAAGGACAGGGAACCATATGGACAGTGGAAGTAAGGGAAGAAGGAGATGAACTATAGAGAGATGATGGGTAGGTGAGAAGAAGGGGTAAGAGGATAATCAGAATGAAGAATGGAAAAGGAAAGGGGGGGAATTAATGTAAGTTAGATACTTATGTATTTATTATTTATTGAGATATTGTGTGGAATAGGCCCTCCTGGCCTTTCGAAACACACCGCCTAGCAGTCCCCCAATTTAATCCTAGCCTAATCATGGGAGAATTTACAATAACCAATCAATCTACCAACTGGTACATCTTTGGACTTTGAGAGGAAACCGGAGCACCTGGAGAGACTCACGAGGTCACAGGGAGAACATACAAACTCCTTACAGGGTTCTGTCTGGGTAGCCTCCAACCTGATGGCATGAACATTGATTTCTTTAATGAATGGCACTTCCTCCTTCCCTTTGTTCCATGGTCTGCCGTCCTCTCCTATTAGAATCCATTTTCTTCAGCCCTGTACCAATTCCACCTGTCACTTCCTAGCTTCATCTCCCCTCCCTCATCTATCCACTTCCCTCTTACCCCTTCTTTCCTCCTCACCTGCCCATCACCTTCCTCTGGTTCCTCTCCACCCACCCTTTTTCCATGGTTTATTGGCCTCTCCTATCAGATGACTTCTGCTTCTTCAATCTGATGAAGCGTCTCAGCCTGAAACATGGACTGTTTACTCCTCTCCAAGGACTGATGTTTTACTCACTTGCACAAAAGTTTTATAACCTATATTTGATTTACATTATTCAAAATAAATCAGTTACAGGAAGTACTGGGCAGCTGTTTCCTTAGTGGAGCCAACCATGAACTGAATGTCACAAGTTCTAAAATTAAACTCGCAGATTTCATAAATCAGATTCAGGTTCCTTTATTTATCACACCCTGCAGCGAAATGCGTCATTTGTGTTAACTATCAACACCACCTAAGGATGTGCTGGGTGGTGCCCACAAGTGTCAGCATACATTCCAACATCTGCATAACTTGCCCAGCATGTCCACAGAACAACACAGGCAACAACAATATGGAGGCTTAGGGAAATATAGAGGCTCAGGAGCAACAAGCAGTTGGCTGGAGGAACTCAGCAGCTGCATGAGCAGAAGAATTGTCAGCATTTCAGGTCCTGATGCAGGGTTTTGACCCAAAATATCGACTATTCTTTTCCTCCCAGTCTGCTTGACCTGTTGAATTCTTCCGGCAGATTTATTGTTGCTCGAGATCCCAGCATCTGCAGTTGCTTGTGTCTGCATGTTAGATTACAGTAAAACGCTGTTAATTCAGTATGCTGAGTACTTTGGTGGTGGCAGATCGGACAGATGTTCTGAACATCCAGATGTTATTCTATTAATACCTTATCATACTTTTAATCTTTTGCTTCTTCAATGCTACACAATGTAATACATTTTTCAGCAAACATGGTCAGTTTAAAAGGAACATGGGAAACAAGACGCTAGTAAGTAAGAGATGGGGGGAGGTAAGAATGAAAGTAGAGGCGGCTGCTGGAGGGAGATAAGCAGCAACCAATGCAGGACTATGATAAGTAAAGGAGATGAGAATGGGACCATTAAGGGAGAGGTAAATGGCAAATGGAACCAGAACCTGACAGGAAAGAGGGTGGGTGGAGCACAGAATATGTGTGTAGTGGGTGGATGGAATGAAGCATGGCGACTCAGCGCATCCTTGTTGACACATTTTATTGTATGTTTCAATGTTTAAATGTACATGTGAGAATGACAAATAAAACTAACCTTAGCACTTTAATGAAGATGAGTGATGGGCATCTGGGGGAGCAGTATGGGAGGTAGGAAAAGCATCAAAAAATGGGAGGACTGGAGAAGGATCGGAAGGGGAGTGGGTGAGAAGGGGAAAGGGGCAGGAATGGGGTCAAATATGGGATGGCAGGAAGACTGAAGGAGGATCAGATTGGGAGAGAGAGGGGCATAGGAAGGGGAAAACTCTGCTGGAAAGGCAGGTTGTCTATAACTGGAAAGCAATTCTTGGACTCTCCGAATAGATGTAGATTTATTTAGCAATACAGTGCTAAACTTAGCCATACAGGGCCCTTCTGGCCCTTCACGCCACATCACCCCAGCAAACCTCGACAACCCTGGTTAACCCTAACCTAATTACTGGGCAATTTACAATGACCTATTAACCTGCCCAGTACACCTTTGGACTGTGGGAGTAAACTGGAACACCTGAAGAAGATCTACACATTCCATGGGGAGGACCTACAGACAACTTACAGATGGAGTTGGAATTGAACTCAGAACTCCAGATGTCCCAAGCTGTAATAGCGTAATGCTAACCACTACACTACCGTGACACCCCCATAGAGTGAATTATCAGAGGTTTCTTGTAGTCCCCTTACCCTCCCTCTCCTGGAAAAATGTCCTTTTAGAGGATATATCTATTTCTCTTTGGAAATAGATTTGTTACAGACTTTCTGATCAGAACAGCTCGCTGATTGAGAGCATTTCTCCTCATCACCCTCATAGCCCCCACCTTGATTATCCTGAAACTGAGCGCTCTGGTTACCAGTTTCATCCTTTGTTGCCCGTTTGACAGAAGCCGAGAGACCGCCACAGACCCAGGTGAAAGGATGTTTCAAAAAACAGCTCAGACAATCCAATTAGGAAAGAAATTTAAGAGGCAATTCAAGCGAGACACTCACCTAGGCTGGAACGAGTGCTGGAACGCTCGATTATCGTGTGTTTGCTGGGATTGTTCAGCACTGATCGCTTTGCTAATGAGATGTCAGCAGTAACTCGTGTGATTGATATTCTGTCAACAGAAAGCAGGGTTACTTGTAGCTTGCCTAGAACCGTTAGTCTTCCCAGTAATACTCTCCTGCCACATATTATGGTGTCATTTCAAGAGGACTAGAATATAAAAGCAAGGATGTAATGCTGAGGCTTTATAAGGTATTGGTCAGACTGCACTTGGAGTATTGTGAGCAGTTTTGGGCCCATTTTCTAAGTAAGGATGTGCTGGTATTGGAGAAGGTCCAGAGGAGGTTCACGTGAATGATCCCAGGATTGAAAGAGTTAATGTGTGAGAAGCATTTGATGGCTCTGTGCCTGTTCTTGTTGGAATTTAGAAGAATGAGGGGGGGATCTCATTGAAACCTATCGAATGTTGAAATGTCTCGATAGAGTGGACTTTGAGATGATGCTTCCTATAGTGAAGGAGGCTACAACCAGAGGGGACAGCCTCAGTGTATAAGCATATCCCTTTAGAACAGAGATGAGGAGGAATTTCTTTAGCCAGAGGGTGACGAATCAGTGGAACTCAATGTCACAGACGGCTGTGGAGGCCAAGTCATTTGGGTATATTTAGAGTGGAGGTTGATAGATTCTTGATTAGTAAGGGTGTCAAAGGTTATAGGGAGAAGGCAGGAGAATGGGGTTGAAAGGGTATATAAATCAGCCATGATGGAATGGTGGAGAAGACTCGATGGGTTGAATGGTCTAATTCTGCTCTGTCTTATGGGCTTATGGTCTTTGTGACATCCCTTGAGGTTGTGCTTCCGAAACACTGCCTCCTTCATGGGACATACACTACCTGATTGTGATTACTCACACTTCTAGTAAAAAAGTGTTATAAAATCTACCACAGTACAATAAAATCTGATGTATTGTTGTTGTTCCTTTCCGCACATCGGGCATCAACCTTGCCATTCCTTTAGCATTTTTGTTTGCATTTTCACAAAGCCAAGTTTCTACCTCGACGCTCAACCCAGCACAGATGGAAGACGTATGCAAGGAGCCAGCTGGATTCAAACCCAGGACCACACACCTCGAAGTCCAGTGTGGATGCCACTACACTACCAGCCGGTGGGTTGAGTGTATGCAGGCAGTGGGCGAATCATCCCTCTTGTGCTTCTTGATCTCGTCACTTGAGATTCAGTGTCATGCAACCCTGCCCACGCCTTCATTAACCAGGTCCAATACTTGCCTTTATTGGATCTTGCTCCTCTTTACACAAGTCATCGGGTTTGTGGGGGTTTGACCAGGGTTAATCGGGGTGCCCCTGGGGTTAGTAGGGGTGTGTGCCCCTTGGACCTTAAGATGAGGTTTGGGGGTGGGGCCGATGGATGTATATGTGGGGCTGGGAGAGATAAGGTTGTGGGGTTTTGTGTGGCGAGAATGTGGGGCTATGGCGGATAGGGTAGTGTAGTGGAGTCACTTTAATCTGGCCCATGCCCTTCATTATCGTGATCCAACACCACGTTTAATGAACTGGGTGTGCACTGGGACACATCATCAGGAATGCAACCTTGGGTCATCAGGTGTTTTGGGTCTTTAATCATTAGACATCTTCTCCCAGGCGACCCATCCAGGGTTGATCAGGTCTGGCTTGTGTTTATCCCATGGACCAAGATAATGAGAGGCATGTAATTCTGGGAGGAACGATATTTTTAAACCTCATTACCTGGCATCTGTATGCCTGGGATTGCATGGGTTAAATTGACAGTGTTTACTGAAGATTCAGTATCACTCCACCCTGTCATTGAGTTGAGTGGAAACTTGTTTTCTGTGGACCCAGCTTGGGTTTAACTTACTGGTTCACCCTTGCCTTTTGGGTATCTGGGCTTTTTTAGTGGCATTTTGTGGACCGGGAGAATGAAGAGCATGTCACTGTGAGGCTAGCTTGAGAGTATGTGGGCAGTGGGCGAATCATCCCTCTTGTGCTTCTTGTCACACTGATGCATGGGATGCTCCCTCCATCCTTTCAGGATTCCGGTTTCTGAAAACATCTACCTGGGCTGCTCTACTCATTTTACACTTATGACTGTGTGGCTAAGTACAACCCCAGTGCCATTTTCAAGTTTGCTGTTGACATCACTGATGTAGGCTGAATCAAAAGTAGTGACAAAATCAGCATATAGGAGATTGAAAACCTGGCTGAGTGGTGCCATAACAACCATCACTTATTCAATGTCAATGTCAGAAGCCAATTATTGACTTCAGGAGGAGAAAACCAGAGGTTCATGAGGCAGTCCTCATCAGAGGTGGAGAGGGTTAGCAACTTTAAATTCCTTACTGTTATCATTTCGGAGGACCTGACCCGGGCCCTAATTGTAAGTGCAGTCACATAAAAAGCAAGGCAGCACCTCTACTTCCTTAGGAATTTGCATGACATCTAAAACTTTAGCAAACTTCTATAGATGGGTAGTGAAGAGTATATTGACTGGCTGGATTACAGCCTGCTATGGAAACACTAGTGCCCTTGAACAGAAAATCCTACAAAAAAGTAGTAGGTACGGCCCAGTCCATCACAGGCAAAGTCCTCCCCGCCATTGAGCACATCTACATGAAGTGTTGCCGCAGGAAAGAAGAAATCCATCATCAAGGACACCCACCACTCAGGACATGCTCTCTTCTCGCTGCTGCCATTAGGAAGAGGGTATAGAGGCCTCAGGACTCGCACTACCAGGTTCAGGTACAGTTATTATCCCTCACCCATCAGGCTCCCGAATCAAACAGGATAACTTCACTTCACTTTATTAACCCCATCATTGAAATGTTCCCACAACCTGTGGGCTCACTTTCAAGGACTCTCATCTCATGTTCTTGTTATTTATTGCTTATTTATTTATTATTATTATTTCTATTTTTTTTTGTATTTGCACAGTTTGTTGTCTTTTGCACACTGCCCAAGTTGGTGTGGTCTTTCATTCATTATATTCTGGTTATTTTTCTATTATGCATTTATTGAGTATGCCCACAAGAAAATGAATCTCAGATTGTATATGGTGACATATATGTACTTTGATAATAAATCTACTTTGAATGTTGGTTGCTGGAATTGTCAATAGTCATCGGTTACAACAGGACATTGATAGATATGCTGAGCTGGTTGGAGAAGTGAACAATGAAGAAACATGGGAGATGAATTGATAGAGGTAGATAGAGGCATATATCGAGTTGACAGTCAGAGACTTTTTTTCCAGGATGGAAATGGCTAATACGAAGGGGCATAATTTTAAGGTGATTGGAGGAAAGTATAGAGGTCATGTCAGAGGTAGGTTTTTTTACAGAGTGGTGGGTGTATGGAACACATTGTTGGAGGTGATGGTAGAGGCAGATACATTAGGGACATTTAAGAAAATCTTAGATAGGCACATGGATGATAGACCATTGGAGGGCTATGTAGGAGGGAAGGGTTAGATTGATCAGAGTAGGTTTAAAGGTTAGCACAACATCATGGGCCAAAGGGGCTGTAATGTTTTATATTCTATACAGCATGCCAGCTTCCAGTTTAATATGGTGCTGGTGAAACACAGAGATGACTTGCTGGCAGCAAAAAAAAACTACTAATTACACCTTTTCTTGGAAACGATCACTGCAATCAATAACCAGTAACTTCCCTTTTGGGGTTGAGCATTTGAACCACCTGTATGATCTGGCATCTTTGCAGTGTGAACTGAAGTTTCGAATGCTGTTGGTTTATTTTTTATTGCTTGCACAATTTGTTATTTTTTCTGTATATTGGATGTTTGACTGTCTTCCTTTTTTAATGGGTTCTATTGGGTTTCTTTGTTTTGTGGCTGCTTGTAAGGAGACAAATCTCAAGGTTGCATATAGTATGGATACTTTGATTATAAATGTACTTTGAACTTTGAGCTTTAATAAATCTTATTCTGATTCTGTTTCTGGACATCAGCCAAGACATTGTGTCACAGGCAGTAAGGTTAAATTTCCTTCCAGTGAAATGAAATGTCACATAAACTATGCTGAGGATCTCAGGGGAGGAAGGCTTCTGCTCTGTTTTGGATAAGGTGAAGGACTCTAAACAGGTCCAGCAACTGCATGGATGTTATAGATCTATGCATTTATTTATTTATATATTGATTGATTGAGATACAATGTGGAATAGGCCCTTCAGGGCTTTCGAGTCACACCACTCAGCAACCCCCGATTTAATCCTAGTCTAATCATGGGACAATTTACAATGACCAACTAACCTACCAACCAGCACATATTTGGATTGCGGGAGGAAACCGGAGCACCCAGAGAAAACCATTGCATTCCACAGGGAGGATGTACAGACTCCTTACAGAAGACATTGGAATTGAACTCCAAACTCCGACACCCTGAGCTATAATAGCATTGTACAAACCGTTACGCTACCACGGCGCTCATTTTAATGGCATTGCAGAGGCTGAAGTTTGGTCTTTTCTTACCTTCCATCAAACTTATGTTTCAAAAAGTCAAACAAAGCCTTCTGCATCATGTCTGTCACCTGTATAGAGAGAAGTGATCACGTTAAGGCAAGATTTTGATGTTTACAGTGCAATTATTAAATCAACATTCCTTAGTCAAAGTTTTGCTGTGGAAATTCTGATCTAGAGCAGTCCATTTCTTCACCCACCTATGGAAACCAATGGATGGAAAACATCCCAGGCACAGGTTAGGAGTGAGTTCAGGATGACAGCTTGTGTGTACAGAACTGGGGGAATCCTGGAGGCCTATGACTAGTGGAGTGCTGGTACATTATTATTTGTCATGTATATTAATCATCTGGATCATAATGTGATAAATTGCATCAGCAATTTTGCAGATGACACCAATATTGCAGGTGTAATGTTTGGCAAGTTAGGCTATCAAAGCTTGCAGTGGGATCTGGACCAGCTGGAAAAACGGGCTGAAAGGTAGCAAATGGAATTTAATGCAGTGGCATGTGAGGTTGTTGTACTTTGGGAGGACAGTTACACACTGAGGAGTGCAGTTGAACAGAGGGATCTGGGAATACAGATCCAGAATTCATTGAAAGTGGCATAACAAGCAGATAGGGTTGTAAAAAGATCTTTTGGCACATTGGCCTTCATAAATCAAAATACTGAGTACAGGAGTTGGCATGTTATGTTGAAGTTGTATAAGATATTGGTGAGGCCTAATTGTGTGCAGTTCTGGCTCCCTACCTACAGGAAAGATGTCAATAAGATTGAAAGAGTGCAGAGAAAATTTACAAGGATGTTGCCAGGGCTTGAGGACCTGAGTTATAGGGAAAGGTTGAATAGGTTTGGACTTTATTCCCTGGAGCGCAGGAAAATGAGGGGGCATACAAAATAATGAGTATAGATAGGGTAAATGCAAGCAGGTTTTTTCCAATGAGATTGGGTTCGACTAGCTCTAGAAATCATAGGGTAGGGGTGAATGGTGAGCTAGTTAAGGAGAACCTAAGGGGGTCTTCTTCACCTAGAGGGTCATGTGAGTGTGGAACAAGCTACCAGCGGAAGTGGTGGACGTGGGGATCAATTGTAACATATAAGAGATATTTGGATAGGTACATGGATGGGAGGGGTATGGAGGGCTATGGTCCAGGTGCAGGTCAATGATACCTGGCAAAAAGCAGCTTGGCATTGACTGAGTGGGTCGTGGAGCCTGTTTCGGTGCAGTAGTGCTCTATGACTCTTGTACGGTCTGGTTGAAGCTGCCAACAATCTAGTCCTCCTCGCACCCCCCATCCAGACCATTTTCCCTCCTCGCTGGATGGTGTTAATGGTCACCTGTTACATGCTTGTACAACACTCAAGGGATCTTGTTTTTGTGTTGACTTTAACTGGCTATTTTACCTCACAAGGTACCATATCAGATCCCATCCACCATCACTTAAATGCAGAGAAGTAAGGCCTTGCACTTGTGTAGCATCCTTTATGACCTCACTGCAAAAGATGGTCTGATGTCAGGATCAATGTATCCAATTTACACAAAATGAGAGAATCACCTATTTCACCTCCCCCACCTCCCTACCAAGCCCTTCACCTGGTTTCACCTATCATCTTCAAGCTTGTACTCTGACCCCTCCTTCACATTTTTATTTTGGCTTCTTCCCCCTTTCCTTTCTAGTCCTGATGAAAGGTCTTGGCCTGAAATGTCAGCTCTTTATTCCTCTCCATAGATGCTGTCTGACCTGCTGAGTTTCTCCAGCATTTTGTGTGTGTTACTCTTAATTTCCAACATCTGCAGAATTTCGTGTGTTTAATCATCTGCTTTATGTGCATCAATCATCAAGGACTCCCATCATCCAGGCCATGCTCTCTTCTCACTGCTGCCATGAGGAAGGAGGTACAGGAGCCTCAGGTCCCACAGCACCAGGTTCAGGAACAGTTAGTACCCTCAGACTCATGAACCACTATGGATAACTACTCACCTCAGCTCTGGACTGATTCTACAACCTACAGACTCACTTTCAAGGACTCAAGTTCTCAGTATTATTTGTTATTTTGACAATTTGTCTTCTTTTGCACAATGGTTGTCAGACTTGTTTATGTATAGTTTTTTGTGAAATTCTATTGTATTTAATTTTTACTGTACAAGAAAACAAATCTTGAGATAGTATATGGTAGCATATACAGTACATTCTCTGAAAGTAAATTTACTTTGAACCTTTAGAGCTATTGACTGAGGAAACTGACTTGGACAGTGGGATAGCTTCCTTGTTCTTCAATTTTTTTTTGCCCACGCAAACAGCATCTGGTTTAACATTGAGTAAAATACATGAAATGCTGGAGGAACCCAGCAAGTCAGGTAGCATCTATGGAAATGAATAAGCAGTCGACTAACAGGCTGAGGCTTTTCATCAGGACTGGAAAGAGAGCGGGCAGAAACCAGAATAAGAAGGTAGGGGGTAAGGGTGGAGCACAAGCTGGCAGGTGATAGGAGAGACCAGGTGTGGGGGAAGGAGGATGGGTGGGGATGGGTAGATGATCTGAGAAGCTGGGAGCGGCTAGGTGTGGAAGAGTTCAAGAACTAAAGATGAAGAAATCTGATAGGAGAGGACAGTGGACTAAAGGGAGGGTGGTGGGAACCAGAGGGTGATGATGGGCAGGTCATCTAAGAGAGAACACCATCTTCTGGGCAGTCCTTACTGCAACTGAAATTTCAGTTCTATATTTAGCCACAAGGAGTGGTAAAAGCTATCTCACAATACCGGATAACAGGGACTTGGTTTGAGTATAGTAGGTCATGATAAGTCGTCAAAGTTCAAAGTAAATTTATTATCAAAGTAATTATTATTTTACCATATATTACTCTAAGATTCATTTTCTTGCACATATTCTCAGTAGAAGAAAGACATACAATAGAATCAATGAAAAACTACACATGAACAAAAACAATTTATGTGCAAAAAAGACAAACTGTACAAATTCAGTTGGGGTTCACCTGGATTGGGCCATGCCAGCTGAAGGCTCTACCACAATAGAAACAGAACAATTCAAATGGTAGATTCTTCTTCTGAATGAAGGACTCTACTACACTCACCTTCTCCAGGTGTAGCTAAGGGCCATAACTATACTTCTGTATTAGTGGGCTGCATGGTTTCATTCCTGATCAGGCCCCTCCCTCCACTCTTTCACCAGTGTATCTTTCCATGCCTGCATTGTTGCTTCTTCCTGCACTAATACGGAACTCAAAAAGTCTCACATCTTTGCTGTAATATGTATCTTGCTCTCACTTTCTCTGACATTTCCCTTCCCTGTGTAGATCACTGTGTCTCCATCTCAGGGGATAGGCCAACCACTAACATTCAGATTCAGATTTATTTATCACTTGTACGTCGAAAGATGTAACCTCACATTACTTTGCTAACCAAGTACCAACATCCTTCTAAATTAAAAATACTCGAAGACTCCTCAGATTCAGATTCACTTATTGATCAAATGTACATTGAAACATATATTTGTGTTAACAAAGAACACAACTTAAGGCTGTGCTGGGGCGGCCTGCAAGTGTTGCCACACATTCCAGCGCCAATATAGCATGCCCGTAATGCTCAGCTGAACAACACAGAACACCACAAGACAGAACATACTATATGACAAGTGGACAAACTCTCATAGCTATGTTAGCTTTGGTTTCACCCATCATGCCTCCAGATAGGATGAGGACTCCATTTCATCATCCCAGATCCCCCATCTATGATGCATTCATTCCATTGAGGAGACTTTCCACACTGGTCCCTTCAAAATGTCTTCCTGAACTGTGGGTTCCACTCCCACAGTGTGCAGAGCTGTTGCCCACATCTCATTTACTTCCTGCACATCTGCTCTCACCCTGCTCCCTGACAAAGCAATTACACAGTTCCCCTGCTCCTGATCTTCCACACCACCAGCCTCCCATTCAATGGATTACTCTTCACAAAGATAAGATTAGCCCCTTGCCCAGTTCTGACAAAGGTTTCTGACTTGGAACATGAACTTTATTTTTCCAGAGAAGCAGCTTGATTTACTGAGTCTTCCAGCATTTTCAGTCTTTATTTCAGAAATACAGCATCTGCAGACTTCTGATATTTAAATATTGACCACCCTGAAGTGCCCCAACCAGACTTTTAATGTTTTTCCCTGCTACAGCACTGTGTCAAGGGGAACATGGCCATGGTCAAGGCAGGCCAGCTACTGAAAAGAAATTCAGTTTGAAATGGCCAGTTACAGTATATCACTAAGGAATGAGACTTGAACCCACAATCATCTGACTTCAAGGCTAAAGTATCACTGACCGAATCATAGCCATTGTTACTACCATCAGTGAGGATGTACAGGAGCTTGAAGACCCACACTCAGTGATCCAGAAACAGTTTCTTCCCCACGCCTTCAGATTTCTGAATGGTCCAGGAACATGACCTCGACATTCCTCTTTTGCACTATTTATTTAATTTTTATATGCTGTAACTTTAGTAATTATTAATATATTTTTTCTGAATTTATAGTAAATTTACATCTTTGCACTGTACTGCTGCAGAACATATTTTACATTATTTAAGTCAGTGATAATAGATCTTATTCTGATTCTGAAGTGCTCTCATTACACACAGGTGAATTTGAGTCAATTTCTCTCAAGAAAGTCCATAGGAGGAATTGCTGCTCACCTCATATCCTTTCAGGGATGGACCCACGAGTATGATTGGTCTCATGGAAGGCACCACATCGTAGGGAGGCACGTTTTCCTGCTAACCGGGCAAACAGAAGACCACAGCATCAGAATCCTGAACCATACTTACTCTGATTATACAGTACAACAGGTTGTCATCTGATCCATTAAACTTTGCAAACCTTCTGAATTAGTCCCAGTTCCCTGTTTTTTGTCCATCCTTAGTCTCAAGGATAGCTTCCATCTTGCTGTTACCAGACTCTTTAATAGACCTCTTGCATGATAAGTTGGACACTTGGCCTTGCAATCTATGTTATGATCTAGCACTTCATTATTTACCTGCATTGCACTTCCTCTGCAGATTTTGTACTTTATTCTGCATTGTTTTTGTTTTATATTGTTCTACCTCAATGCAACGTGTAAAGATTTGATCTGTATGAACAACACGTAAGACAAACTTGTTAATGTATCTCGTTACATGTGACAATAATAAACCAATTCCAATACCAATACCAACACCAACAAAATGTCCTTTCTTAAACAGGTATCCAGTTCCTTTCTGAAAGAGGCCTCACCTCTAATACTGTATAATTTATATTAAAGCATCAAAGGTTTGGTTAATAAGTTTGCTGTTGATACAAATATAGGTAGGCAGATAAGTTAAGAGAACATATGGAGGTTTCAAGATGATATTGAGCAGGCAAAGATCTACCAAATGGAGCATATTGTGGGAAAATGTGCAATTATGCATTGTGATAGGAAAAACAAAAACTAAAACTAAAAATAAAAATAATGAAAGAGTACAGAGCTCAGAGATACAGAGGGACCTGGGAGTTGTGGTGCATAACTTTCAGAAAGTAAGACATGACAGAAAGTTTATTACTGGGATAGATTGGAGAAGGACACTGACAGGGATGACAGCACAGCAGCAATGGCTGGACTTTCTGGAAGCAATTCAGAAGGGACAGGATATATACATCCCAAAGAGGAAGAAGTATTCAAAAAGAAAGATGACACAACGGTGGCTAACACGAGAAGTAAAAGTCAACATAAAAGCCAAAGAGAGGGCAAAAAACAGAGCAAAAATTAGTGGGAAGTGAGAGGGTTGGGAAGCTTTTGAAAACCAACAGAGGGCAACTGAAAAAATCATTAAGAAGATAAAGATGGAATACCAAAGTAAGCTAGCCTATAATATTAAAGAGGATACCAGAGGTTTCTTCAGATACATAAAGTGTAAAAGAGAGGCGAGAATGGATATCGGACCACTGGAAAACGATGCTGGAGTGGTAGTAATAACGGACAATGAAATAGCACAAAAACTGAATAAGTATTTTGCATCAGTCTTCACTGCGGAAGACATTAGCAGTGTGTGGAAGTTCCAGGTGTCGGGGCATGAAGTGTATGAAGATACCATAACTAGAGAGAAGATTCTTGGGAAACTGAAAGCTCTGAAGGTAGATAAGCCACCTGGACCAGATGATGTATACCCCAGGGTTCTGAAAGAGGTGGCAGAAGAGATCGTGAAGGCATTAGTACTGATCTTTTGAGAATCACTAGATTCTTGAATGGTTCCAGAAGACTGGAAAATTGCAAATCTCACTCTACTCTTCAAGAAGGGAGAGAGGCAGAAGAAAGGAAATTATAGGCCGTTAGTCTGACCTCAGTGGTTGGGAAGATGTTGGAGTTGATTATTAAGGATGAGGGCTCAGCCGGGCACATGATAAAATAGGCTGTAGTCAGTGTGGTTTCCTCAAGGGAAAATCTTGCCTGACAGATCTGTTGGAATTCTTTGAAGAAGTAACAAGCTGTCATGGTTCGGATCGGGGTCCCTGTAAATTTATCTTGTTTATGTTACGATCTGGACTGTTGATTCCCTGTTTTCCCCTGTCCCTCGGCTTTGGTGATTAGAGGCAATTAACGCCCGGCTGAACCAGTAGTTTATAGTCTCCGGCTTTCAGCCGTTCGGCGCGGGAGCATCTGCAAAGTCATCAAAGGTACGGTGTGCCGATGTCATCTGGCCAGAGCAAGCCTAATCTCTGCTGAAGCGAGTGCCAGTAATTCGCCCTTCCTCACCGGAGCAACCCTATCCAGTTACCTCGCCGAAGCATTCAAGTACCAAGTCAAGTCCTGGTCTTGGGAGCATTCACGTACCAAGTCAAGTCAAGTCCTGGCCCCGGCGGCATTCAAGTACCAAGTCAAGTCCTGGCCCTGGTGGTCTGTGATTCCTGTCCTTCCCCCCTGTCTGAATCCCTTCTCTGCCCCTTCTCGCCTCTAGCCCTCGTCTGTAGCCCTCGCCTGCACTTCGGTCTAGTTCTATCGCTGGAGCTAGATAGGAACTGTGTTGTTCTTTGGTGTTTGTCTTGTCCTCGCCTCCGTGGGGTAAGTCAGGCCGTCTTGCCATTGTTCCGCGGGGGGTCATGTCTTGTCCTCCCCTCCGTGGGGTAAGTCAGGCCATCTTGCCGTTGCCCCGCGGGGGGTCATGAGTCCCGGCCCTATGTCCTGTACCCAAGGAGGGTTCCCGGCTCTCTGTTCTGTGTATGTGTTCATGGTTCCATGTGCCTGCTCTCCTGAGACCGAGGTTCTGTTTTCCATGTTTCTCCTCTCCCTAGCCCATGTCATGTTCATGCCTGGTTCTGGGGTCTGAGCCCGAGGCAAGACCCAGGTACTGGGTCCTTGCCCAGTCTCGGGCTTGGAGTCCATACCCTAGCCTCTTCATGTCTCCTCTAGTTCTGGGAGCCAATTCCAAGTCCTATCCCAGACCCTTGGTCCCAGCCTAGTCGTAGTCCTCAGTCCGCTACTCCTGCTCCTGCCTTGCTCTCCTGGTTTCAAACAATAAACTAAATTTAATTAAGGTCACAAGATGTGTCTTGCATTTGGGTCCACCCTTGCTCCCAATGCCCCACTATTGTGACACAAGCAGGATAGACAAAGGAGAATTGGTTGATGTTGTGTCCTTGGATTTTCAGAAGGCCTTTGACAAGGTGCCACACATGAGGCTGCTTAACAAGCTACGAGCCCATGGTATTACAGGAAAGATTCTGGCATGGATAAAGCAGTGGCTGATTGGCAGGAGGCAAAGAGTGGGAATAAAAGGAGCCTCTTCTGACTGGCTGCTGGTTACTAGTGGTGTTCCACAGGGGTCCGTGTTGGGACTGATTCTTTTCACGTTATATGTCAATGACTTATATGATGGAGTTGATGGCTATGTTGCAAAGTTTGCAGATGATATAAAAATAGGTAGAGGGTCAGGTAGTTTTGAGGGAGTAGAGAGGCTACAAAAGGACTTAGGTGAGGAGAATGGGCAAAGGAATGGCAGATGGAATACAGTGTCGGGAAGTGTCTGGTCATGCACTTTAGTAGAAGAAATGAAAGGGTTGACTATCTTCTAATGGAGAGAAAATACAAAAGTCAGAGGCACAACCGGACTTGGGAGTCCTTATGCAGGATTCCCTAAAGGTTAATTTGCAGGATGAGTCTATGGTGAGGAAGGCAAATGCAATGTTAGCATTCATTTCAAGAGGACTAGAATATAAAAGCAAGGATGTAATGTTGAGACTTTATAAAGCACTGGTGAGGCCTCTCTTGGAGTATTGCGAGCAGTTTTGAGCTCTTATCTTAGAAACGATGTACTGACCCTGGAGAGGGTTCAAAGGAGGTTCACAAAAATGATTCCAGGATTGAACAGCTTGTCATATGAAGAGCGTTTGATGGCTCTGGGCCTGTATTCACTAGAATTCAGAAGAATGAGGGGTGACCTCATTGAAACCTTTCAAATGGTGAAAGGCCTTGATAGAATGGATGTGGAGAGGATGTTTCCTATGGTGGGAGAGTCTAAGACCAGAGGGCACTGCCTCAGAATAGAGGGGCATCCTTTTAGAACGGAGATGAGGAGGAATTCCTTTAACTAGAGAGTGGTGAATCTGTGAAATTTGTTACCACAGGCAGCTGCGGAGGCCAAGGCATATTTAAGGCAGAGAGGTTGATAGATTCTTGATTGGTCAGCACATGAAGGGATATGGGGTGAAGGCAGGAGATTGGGGCTGAGAAGAAAAATGGATCAGGCATGATGAAATGGTGGACCGAATTCTGATACTATATCTTATGGTCTTATGGATAGTGGAATGCATTATTTGGGAGATTATAATAAGATTAAAGATTATCTGTCCATGTACATTGAACCATACAGTGAAATGCATAATTTGTGTCAAGTCAAATCAATGAGGATTGTGCAGGGCAGGTTGCAAGTATTGTCACACTTCCAGTGTCATCATAACATGCCCTAACTCACTAAATCTAACTGTACATATCTTTTTGGAATGTGGGAAAAAACTGGAGCAATCAGAGGCAGCTCACTCATTCATGGGGAGAATGTACAAACTCCTCATAGACAGCAGTAGAATTGAACCCTATCTTCCAGTTAGTGCTATAAAGCAATGTGGTAACCTTCAGATACTAGTGGTTTTTGCTAGTATGCTCGATATAGAAGGACCACATCTGGAGCACTGAGCACTGCATTGTCTTCCTGCAGGGAAGGATGTTAATGTGTTGGAGGCAGTTGAGGGGTGGTTGTCTGCACTGACATCTGGAATGAGCAAATTGTCTTATGAGGAGAGGTTGGACAGGTCAGATTCATATGCACAGGAGTTCTCAGAGCAAAAGTGAACTTGATTGAAACATACCAGATACTGAGGGGTCTTGACAGGGTGGATGTGTGGTTCAAATTCCAGCTCCAGCATCAACATCCAGGAGCTGCTCACCTCTCTCATGAGCAACCAAAAATCCATTAAGGACATCACACACAAAATGCTGGAGGTGGAGGAACTCATCATCAATCCGAGACCCTTTATCAGGACTGGAAAGGAAGGGGAAAGTTGTCAGAATAAGAATTTGAGGTGGGGGGGGTGGGTGGGAGGGAAAGGAAGGTAAGCTAGTGATAAATGAAGCCAGGTGGTGGGGGGAGGGGGGATAAAGTAAGAAGGTGGGAGGTGATAGGTGGAAAATATAAAGGGTTGGAGAAAAAGGAATCTGCTAGGAGAGTGGACGATAGGAGAATGGGCACCGGGGGAAGTGATTGGTTGGTGTGGAGAAGAAGTAAGAGGACAGAGTGGGGAATTGAAGAAGAGGGAAAGGGGAAGAGGAAAATTATGGTAGTTGGTGGAATCGGTGTTCATGCCATCAGGTTGGAGGCTACCTAGAGGTAGCCTTCACACATGAGGCTGCTTACCAAGTTAAGAGCCCGTGGTATTACAGGAAAGTTACTAAGATGGTTAGAGCATTGGCTGATTGGAAGAAGGTGGCGAGTGGGAATAAAAGGATCTTTGTCTGGTTGGCTGCTAGTGACTAGTGGTGTTCCGCAGGGGTTGGTGTTGGGACCGCTTCTTTTTATGCTGTATATAAATGATTTAGATGATGGAATAGATGGCTTTGTTGCCCAGTTTGCAGATGATACGAAGACTGGTGGAGGGGCAGGTAGTGCTGAGGAAACAGATAGGATGCAGAAGGACTTAGACAGATCAGGAGAATGAGCAAGAAAGTGGCAAACGGAATATAATGTTGGAAAATGCATGGTCATGCACTTTGGTAGTAGAAATAAATAAACAGACTATTTTCTAAACGGGGAGAAAACCCAAAAATCCAAAATGCAAGGGGGCTCGGGAGTCTTTGTGCAGAACACCCTAAAGGTTAACTTGCAGGTAGAGTTGGTGGTGAGGAAGGCAAATGCAATGTTTGCATTCATTTCAAGAATTCTAGAATACAAGAGCAGGGATGTGATGCTGAGACTTTATAAGGTAATGGTGAGGCCTCACCTTGAGTATTGTGGACAGTTTTGGGCCCCTCATCATAGAAAAGATATGGCATTGGAGGGGGTCCAGAGGAGGTTCATAAGGGTAATTCCAGGAATGAAAGGGTTATCATATGAGGAATATTTGATGGCTCTGGGTTTGTACTTGCTGGAATTTAGAAGGATGAGGGGGGATCTCATTGAAACCTTTCAAATGTTGAAAGGCCTAGACAGAGTAGACGTGGAAAGGATGTTTCCCATGGTGGGAGAGTCTAGGACAAAAGGGTACAGCTTCAGGATAGAGGGGCGTCCATTCAAAACAGAGATGTGGAGAGATTTCTTTCACCAGAGGGTGGTAAATTTCTGGAATTTGTTGCCACGTGCAGCTGTAGAGGCCAGGTTGTTGGGTGTATTTAAGGCAGAAATTGATAGGTTCTTGATTGGACTCAAAGGTTATGGGGAGAAGGCCCTGAAATCGGTTTGACAAGGATGAAAAAAAAGGATCAACCATGATTGAATGGCGGAGCAGACTCAATGGGCCAAATGGCCTAATTCTGCTCCAATGTCTTATGGTCTTATAGATGGAATATGAGGTGTTGCTCTTTCAACCTGAGAGTGGGCTTATCATGGCAGAAGAGGAGTTAGTGAAAACAGCCGGAGTTTTCAGTTTTCAGAGTTGAAGAACTCTGACCTAGGGTTACTATTTAAGTATAGCTGCTCATTTAGGATCGAGATAAGGAAAGTATTTTTCTTGGTCCTGTACCTTCCTCTGATATCTAATACTATTTAATTCATACGAAAACTATTTACAAATTTCTATCAGGTTCCAGAACTGAATAATCTATTTCATCTCACTAAATTCAACATTCAACTGATAACCTTAATAAGGTGCGATCTTATTAATAACTGTTCTAGAGTCATCAAGTCAAAGTGTCATATAGCACAGAAACAGGCCTTTTAGCCCAACTGGTCCATGCTGGTCAAGATTCCCATTTAAATTAATCTCATTTGCTCTCATTTGGCCCATATCCTTATAAATCTTTCCTGTCCATGTACTGTACCTGTCCAAGTGCCTTTAAAATGTTAATGTACCTGCCTCTGGCAGCCCATTTCATACTCTGACTACCCTCTACATGAAAATGTTGCCCCTAAGGATCCTATTAAATCTCTCTTCTCACCTCTCAAACCTCTGCCCTCTAGTTGTTGATTCCCCAATGCTGGGAAAAATACTGAGTGAATTCACCCTATCTGTACCCCTCATGATTTTATACATCTCTATGAGATCACCAATCATTTTCAATGCTCCAGTCTTAACCTGCACAACCTCTATCCATAACTCAGTCCCATGTCTGGAGGTGGACACAGTTAATTCCAAGCTGATTTTATACACTGCTTTTAAACCTTCCACTGCAGTGCGGAGGGCAATTCACACCGCAGTTCACATTCATAATCGTCTTGCATAGCCTAGTGTGAAACTGACACATGTTATAGCATCATTGTCTGTAACACCAGTGATCGAGAAGCCCCAAACAAGCAATGCGTCACTTTTGCTGAGCGCAAGCAAAGCCCCAGTTATTCTTAAATAAGCCCAAGCACTCCAGGACAATGTTTGCTAAAGGTAAAAAAAAAATTCTGTCAATCCCCATTTCATAAAGATAGTGTTTTTCCACAAGGCAATGCTTATTTAAAAGCTTTCTCAAGTGCTCAATAAATTATGCTCAACAAAAAAAATCCAGCAACAGAAACATTTTTAAAACTTCTTTTCAAAGCAGTCTCTTATGCACTGTAATGTACTGTGACTTCTAGATTATAACTGGCCTGTATCTATCCTGAAAGAGATGCCAAAGGAGAATGAAGCCCCACACAAAGTGCCGTAGGAACTCAGCAAATGAGGCAGTATCTGTGGAGAGGAATAAACAGTCGACACTTTGGGCTGTGATATTTCATCAGGACTGGAATGGAAGTGGGCAGAAGCCAGAGTAAGAAGGGGTCTCAGCCTAAAACACTGACTGTTTATGACCTGCCAAAAGATGAGCTGTCTATTCCTGTCCTCATAAATATTCAGTCCTGCTGTATTCTAACAAATACATTAAATACTGTCCATAGTAGGTATTGTGTTCGGCTTCTGAGATCTGGCATCTCTTTTGATTTATTAGATAAAATCCTGCTTTCATAGTCCAATCCTCACAATACAAGCGAGAGAACCTGCTGAAATCTGTATCATGTAAACATTTTAGCACTTTACAAGATAATGTGGCCTTTTAAACTGCACTAACTATCTACATTAAGGTGTTAGGTATCAGAATCCATTTCTCCCTTCCAATGGCTCAGCCGCAGTTCTCTGGACGCCCATGTTGATTTTCTCTCTCTGATGCATCTGTGAAAAATGAGGAGATTAGGGGCAGTTTACAATCCAGCTGTGTGGACCACTCTCAGTTTTTGAATGGAACTTCCAGCTGCTATGTAACTTTTCATTGATTCCTTTTCTCTATTTTTACATTAAACAAACATTCCAGTTCACAGATGCATTGCCTTCTCAAAAACCTGCTTTACTGTTGCCATGATTATTGTGGTTAACATTTATCACTGCAAAATCCTATGTCAACATTCCTCATACTATTTTGGTTTCTCAACCCTTAACAGTGGAAATGGAGACTCTGACTACCAGGTGGATGCAGAACAAAAATGTTGAAGGCAGTTGTCTTATTTATCTGTTGGATGTGGGCATTACTGACAGAACCAGTTTTTATTGACCACCCCTAACTGCCCTTGAGCTAAGAGCCTTGTCGGGTCATTTCTGAAAGCCATCAATCACTCTGTATTGTACAGAGTGGGTAAGCATGGCAAATGTTCTTTCCCATAGGAATTAGTAAACTTTAATCACTGAAGCTTTTGCAACGATTTGGTTAACTTGTGAATATCTTAACTGCTACTGGCTCTCAAATTAACTGTATTTAAATTTCTCCATAGCTATGCTGGAACTTAAACCCAATGCACAGGGTTGAAAAAAATGCAGAAGGTTGTAAACTCAGCCAGCTCCATCATGGGCACTGGCTTCCTCAGCATCGAGGAAATCTTCAATAGGTGATGCCTCAAAAAGGAGGCATTCATTATTATGGACCCTCACCACCCGGAACATTTCCTCTTCTCATTACTAGCATCAGGGAGGAGCTAAAGAAGCCTGCAGACACACACTCAATGTTTTAGGAATGGCTTCCTCCCCCTCTGCCATCACAGTTCTGAATGAACCATGAACCCACAAACACTACCTCAATTTTTGCTCTCTTTTTGGACTAATTAATTTTTTTGTATTTCTTACTGTAACTTAGTGATTTTTTATGTATTGCACTGTATTGATGCTTAGACAACAAATTTCATGACATATCTCTGTGATAATAAACCTGGTTCTGACTCTAAACTCTTATATCTGGATTATTGGGTGGAATTCCACTCCAATTTTGCATTTGTCAATGATGTGGATAATTTTAGATTCACTAAACAAGTTCAGAATATTTCAATATGATAATTATGGTGGATGCCAATACAAATTATCCTTCTTTGACAAACACAAATGGTTATTGATCACATGGTTGGCTTATGCTGCAATAAGATGATAGCTTTTAATGGATAATTCTTCTACTACAGAACTGTGCAAGTCTTAGTCATATATCTATAGCTAGGGTGCCTAAGCCTAAGACTTTTGCACAGTACTGTATCAACTTTGCGTAGTGCACTGTACTGTTGCCACAAAAGAACAAATTTCATGACATATGTGAGTGATGATAAACTTGATTCTGATATGGGTCTCTATTGTGGACTGAGAGTGGGAAGGGATCAGGGAGAGGGGAATCATGGTTGGGAAAGGGAAAAGAAGAGGGGAGGGAGAGGGAAGCACCAGAGACACACCCTGTAATGATTGATAAACCAATTGTTCGGAATCAAATGACCTTGCCTTGTGTCTCGGGGCTGGGTGTGTCTTCACCTGCAACGCTACCTTCCCTGGCACTCCTTCTCTGCTATCTGTCCTACACCCCTCCCACGGTGCTCCATCCTCACCATTTCCAACATTCTTTGCTCCAACCAGATTTACAAACTCGCTCTCTGCTCCACATTGACAAGTAGAGTACCGTGTAAAAATCTTAGGCACCCTAGCTATATATATGTGCCTAAAACTTTTGCACAGTACTTTATACCTAAGGGTTGTGTCATAAATGAACTTTATGCTAAATGTCACTCCTGGAATATATTTTATTGTTAACTTGTTTGTGTTAATATTACTTTATGTGTTGTGTGTGAGTTATATGTACTGTGTTTTACACCTTGGTCTGGAGGAACGTTGTTTCGTTTGGCGGTATACATGTATATGGCTGAATGACAATAAATGTACTTGAACTTAATGTATGGGGTATATTTTATCAAGACCTTTGGCTAATGCTGCAGCCTAGTGACTTAATAAGAAGTAAGCAAATGGAATGATAAAATCCAGACTTACCGATTTCTGCTTCTGCTTTGCTGTTCACGTGCGCATGGAAAGATAGCCCAAGAGAAAAACACAAGGCATGCATGTTATTGGCAGGTCTCTGAGACATGGAAGCAGCAGACATGTGTGGCACGTGTGCTAGCTCGTGCAACAGGCAGCTGTGCTCACCAACGAGGCATTACCTTCTTAAAAAATGGGATTCGTTTTGCATTGGATGGGGGAGTCGTGACACCGCTAACGCTCGTTTTAGGGGACCGATGGTTGGTTTGTGAATCACTCTCTTCTGCATCTAAGTCAATGGCATCTACATCAAAAGCTAAATTAGTCAAGTCCGTATTTCCTGAGAAAGGGGAACAAGATAAGGATTGAAATGTAACTGATATTGAGGTAGGAAACATAATTAGCAGCAACTTTAAATCAGAAAGGAGAAACAGCCTGATTCTAAAGCAGCCCAGAGAGTCGAAGGGTATGGAAAGAAGACTCATTGAGTCCATGGCAACCACATGAGCACCCATGATACTAATTTCCTTTCCCCTCATTTCCATCAACACTCCCAGGATTTTGTTGCTCACCCACAAATTCTCTCCTGGACAATTTCAATACCTACGTCAGGCTGCTGTTTATTGATTCCAGCTCAGCATTCAACACCATCATACTCTCAGTACTAATCTCGTGAAATGTAGTTTACAGTACATTTTATGTATTGCACTATACTGCTGCCACATTAACCAACAAATTTCATGATATACTGTATGTTTGTGATAATGAACCTGATTCTGATTTTAAGGGTCAATGTTCCCTCCAGCTCTCCTCCTAACCAGACAGCTGAACCCATCCCAACTCCAGGATACCCTGAATCACTCCTAACCCAGCCCACCAGATTCCTGGGTAGCACATTTTCTTTCACAAAGATGTGCAAGATTTGAGTAATGAATACATCAAAGCAATACCCACCATGTCCACCAATGAATGCACACAATAATTTCTAAACAGTTACACTTTGTACTTTGCTAGGTAGGATCACCTCAACGATCCTCAACTAAAACAACTGGACTACCTCCAAACTACCAACCAAAGTGGCGAAGAGAAGCTATAAGACATGGGAGCAGAATTAGGCTGTAATTTGATCATGGCTGATCTATTATTGCTCTCAACTGCATTCTTCTGTCTTCTTTCTGATTCTCTCGCTTTAGGATTAGATGGGAAGTTATGTACGCTATTGATCTGGGTGAAGGAAGATGCAGGGAATTGCACATCAGACTCTGCAGTAAAAAAAACATTTCCCAACATTCCTTCTGCTTTGGAAGGCAAGAGGACAAAAACAATTTTCATTAATTTAATTTCAACTAAAGGTTTTAAAGTTTATCTATGTTTTTACTTGACTGTCATCAAACCTCCATCGTATTCCCAGAATTTGTTGTTTCATTTGAATACTCCAAGTTCTTTCTCCCCTTCTTGAATTTTTTACTGGCTTACCCGACTGGAAATCAGGACATTTTCGTCAGGAATCCACAAGTGTGACGGAGTGAAGCAGCCGCAATAAACACATTTTACCAAAGCTTTCAAAGGGAGATACTTGGCCTTACCTGTGGCAGGTGGAGTTGGCCTCCGGGTTCCAGTTACATCTCCTAGACTAGAACTGGAGTTTCCTGATTTACTACAACAAAATGTAGAACAAATAAAGTTAAAAAATAGGACTTGATCAAGAAATTTTTGAAATTATTCTAATTGGGTTAAGTGATGACTCAATGAATTCTAAGAGTGGAGGCAATTGTGGTAAGCTTATGAATCTTGTTCCTAGGGTGCGAGCAGACTTGATGGGCCGAATGGTCAAATTGTTGTTCCTGAGTCTTGTGGTCTCATGGGCCGAACCCATAATTGGTGTGAGGCATCGGCTCTTGTACATGCACTACTGCCTGCCTATCCCTCCTGGACAGTCTCGAGGTTACCCTACCTCAAGATGGGTCCTTCTGATTCTGTCACAGGTGGTTGTCCCTGACAATTATTGTTGGGGGTGGGGAGGGCAGGACACTCTCCTCCAGAAATAAATCCCTTTCAAAAGGTGCCTCCAGGTGAAGTGGCAATGCCACTGATCACAGAGTTCCTGTGTTGTGGGCCTGCATCACAGGGACATGTTTTCAAGCCTCAGTAGCCTGTACACTGATGCATGCGCAAGTCCATAAGACCTAGGAGCAGATTTAGGCCATTTGTCCCATCAAGTCCATCCCACCATTTGATCATGGCTGTTTTATTATTCCCTTTTAACCCCATTCTCCTGCCTTCTCCCTGTAACCTTTGATGCACAGACTAATCATAAGTCTAGGCTTCACAATTCAACACTATGGCTTGCATTTTATCTACTTTGGTTATAACCATCACATGGCTTCACTTAGCAAATTTCTCATGGTTAGATGCATGAAAACATGTCCAATCAGGAAATACCTCCTGTTAGGCTGCATTCTGGAGTTAGTGTATATAGCAAATATTAACTTCAGCTGCAAACAATCTTCAGATCTGAATGTGGATTGTGGATTGAATTCAAAATGCAGCTCGAAACAGTAAATTGCAGACCAGGAAGCACACACGTTCTGTATACGCATGAATGCAATCAACATGAATACGACTCAGAGACCACAGTAATTGACACATATTTTGGGTGTGTTGATGAGAAGATCCAGACATTTGAAACTGTTACATACAACTGAAAAGAAGCATTATGAGGGCATTGCAACTTTAGAAATTATTCTGTTACCTTTGTTCTTTAACTTATAAAAAATGTATTGTAATATTGGGTTGGGGAGTCTCTGTCTCTGTCTGTTTGTCTCTCTCTCTCGCTCTCTCTCTCTTCTTGTCTCTGTCTCTGTGTATCTCGTGACTCCAAAGGCTGCCACCTTTTGTGTGTCCCAAATAAAGACTTTTCTGACTTTTATGTCTACCAGCTGAGAGTTTGTACATGTTAAAAAATTTGGGGGTTCATCTGGAATACCTTCATGACCCATTGTGTGGCCAGTGATCTCAGCAGTCTAAGCACTCACACCAGGACCTGTTTGGGTCTGTGGCTAAGGGATCACGAGGTATCACAAACATGGCCAAGAGCCGAAATGGTAGATATAACTGTAGTGTGGTATATGTGCGTGCATGTGTGTTTATGTAAGAGACACACAGTTGAGTGTTAATTTGGTGAGATGGGGCTACCAATTCCAAAGGGTTGTTACTGACCATTCGGGACACCAGTGGAGTGTGTGAATACTCGTTTTGGGAACGGTATAGAGGCAGGTGTATTTGTGAATGTGCTTGTGTGTTTTAAAAATAAGTCTGTGACCTTGGTTTTAAATGCGAAGGAATACTACAGGCATTATGAGTTTAGAAACACATAAGTGCCATAGAGTCATAGAGAAGTACAACACAGAAACTGGCTCTTCAACCCATCTAGTCCATGCTGAAACTGCCTACTCCCATCGACCTACACTGGGACCATAGCCCTCCATACCCCTACCATCTATGAACCTATCCTAACATTGCTTAAACGTTGAAATTGAGCTTGTATGCACCACTTGCGCTGGCAGCTCGTTCCACACTCTCACAACTCTCTGTGTGGAGAAGTTTCCCCTCGTGTTTCCCTTAAACTTCTCACTTTTCACCCTTAAACCATGACCTCTGGTTGTAATCCCACTCAACCTCAGTGAAAAAAGCCTGCTTGCAGGCTTATAAATTTCTGTACCCCTCATAAGTTTCTACACCTCTTTCAAATCTCCTCTCAGTCTTTTACGTACCAAAGAATTCAGTCCTAACCTGTTCAATTATTCCTTATAATTCAGGTCCTCCAGACCCGGTAACATCCTTATACATTTTCCCTGAACTTTTTCAACCTTGTTTATATCTTTCCTGTAAGTGGGTGACCAAGAGTGCACACAATGCTCTAAATTAAATGACCCAGTGATTCCACAATAGCTCAGCCTAGCCATTTTTCATAAGGTCATGAAAAGCCCAATCTAACACCCCACTAACAAACCATTTTACAATATGTAGATGATCTAGTAATCGCTTCAGAAAATGAAGCGGGACATTTAGGGGCAATAGCCAGATACTGTGAGACGAGGGGTTTAAAATATGTCCACGCAAGGCTCAGACAGGAAAGCAGAGCATACAATATCCAGGCTACATGACTTCCCAGGAGAAGAAGGACATGTCAGGGGACAGACATTCTGCAATTAGCTTCATGCCCCGCCCAGTAAACATAATGGGAGTAAGGAAGGTAATGGGTCTATTCAATACTGCCATAATTTCATACCAGGGTTCTCAGCACTAGTGGCTCTGATACAGGCCTTAATTAAAGGAGAGAAACCTCTTCTGGAGGAAGTAAGATGGGGGCCAGTTGAGGTAAAGGCAGGGTTTGCTTCCAGGTGGATAGAACTACAGGTGGTGCTCCGGACAGATGATGCCTGTGTTGGTGTACAGCCCTGACAAGGCAGCCAGCGGAAACACTGGACTCAGATTAAACAGTACGGCTCACCACCTTGTTGCCCCCATAGAGTGGGAGACAAAGTGTACCCAGTAACAGTGTAATTACAGAGAACCTAATGAACACCAGCTGGCCGCACCAGACCTGACCACAGTTGATAGAAGCAGACCCACAGCAAACGCAAAGGCAGGGGACACCGGCAGCGCATGACAGAAAGCCGTGACTAGCAGGTTCAAGTGCAATGGTAATAGCACTCTGTGATGAAGACTGTAGATAATTAGTTGTATAGTATAGAATAGAAAAGATACTGGGGGAAAATAGATGGGAATGGACCCAAGTTACAGCAGGGACATCAGGGTCCACAAATTTGATGGCATGGCAGACTAAGAAAGAGAAGAAATTGCACATTGCATCTGAAAGCAGTCACCCCCAGCCTGAATGGGCAGTGAATACAAATGAGCTGGGCCCTTTCGGTGGTTGGGCCAGCGATCAACTGGATAGTTTGGAAAGGGGTGCCACCAGGGAGAGGTCTTTGCAGTCATTCAAATAGAGACCACCTCAACCCCTTCTGTGCATCGATGAGAGTGCATGTGAACCTGATATATTTACCCGGCTGGTGCCCCTGATCAGAGAATAACCACTGATAGTCATGGCAGAGTTTAAGCTATCCAAGAATGAAGGGGTGAAGGTCAGAATGTGATTAAACTGCAATTGGCCAGCAGTGAAGGAGGCACAGGCATATGAATGACGAAGCTACATTTTAAAGACAGTTTGTCAAATTTCTGGAACAATCTCTCCTTAGAGTCTTGTAGGGAGCCATTAGGGATGATACCATAGATGTAGATGCACGTAGAGTAACTGGGGGAGGGGTTCCAGAGTACAGGGCATTTTTGCTGCCCTATTTGTTTAGATCCTCCTTAAGGTTTGTCCTTTACTGGAACAAATTTATTTTTGTCTAGGAGGGTCAAGAGGAAGAACAGTTAGGGTGCATTATGAAATTAGGCTATATGGCAAATATTAACTAATTTTCAGACCTGAATATGGATTGTGGATTGAATTCAAAATGCAGCTTGGAACAGTAAATTTTAGACCAGGAAGCACTCACCTAACTGGTATATGTCTGCATATACATGAATTCCATCAACATCCCATTGCATGAACAGGACTCAGAGACCACAGTAATTAAAACTTACAGTACTTTGTCTCAATCTCTCTTGTGACTCCAAAGACTGCCAGTTTGTGTGTGTCCTAAATAAAGACTTTTATGACTTTTATATTTACCAGCTGCATTCAACATTCCCTACAAAGATATTGAATGGTCTTGTGACCCCAGTCACCTACCTACAGGAATGGTAGGGCATTGAGGAATGTGGTAGAACAGAAAGATCTGGTAAAGTTCTTTGAAAGTGGTGTCATAGATAGATAGGGTCGTAAAGAGAGCTTTTGGTACAATGGCCTTCATTAATCAAAGTACTGAGTACAGGAATTGGGATGCTATGTTGAAGTTGTATAAGTTGAGGCAAAATTCAGAGTATTGTGTGCAATTCAGGTCATCTACCTGCAGGAAAGATATCGGTAAGATTGAAAGAGTATAGAGAAGATGTACAAAGATGTTGCTGGGACTTGAAGACCTGAGTGAAAGGGAAAGGTTGAATAAGTTAAGAAATTATTTCCTGATACATAAGAAATTGAGGGACAATATTAGGATAAATGCAAGCGGGCATTTTCCATTGAGGTTGGGTGAGACGAGAACTTGAGTGGAAGGTGAAATATTTAAGGGGAACCTGAGGGGGAACTTTTTCACTCAAAGGGTTGTGTGGGTTTGGAATAAGCTGCTAGTGGAAGTGTGGATTAGATTTCAACATTTAAGACAAGTTTGGATTAGCACATAGATAGGGTGGTATGGAGGGCTGTAGGTCCAGGTGCAGGTTGATGGAACTAGGCAGAGGAAGAGTTGTGGGATGGACGAGATAGGTAGAAGGGCCTGTTTCTGTGTTGCAGTGCTCTATCACTCATGGCGTGACTAGGTTTAGCAGTTGAATCCCTGATCTGAGGCAAGTGGTCAACCCAAGCCAATCTAAGGCTTGACCCAGGAGTCAACTTAAAGGATGACTGTGCATGGTGGTGATGAGTATAGTGGATGCTCAAGGCTGCACTGTACCTTGAAAGTCTTCCTTGCCTCATCTTCTGCTCCTGTAGTAGTCTGATATTCTCTAGTTTAACTGGGCTTGGAATGAATCCCACCTCACATCCTTCTTTCACCAGCCGCCCTATCCACCAGTCGTTGTTGTATTTCTGGAAATGAGAGAAGAGTGAGACTTGCCAATCATTATCTGTTAGTTACATTCCTGAGGCAGCAGAAAGTATCAATAGAGTCTGGTTTGCATGATGTACCAGGTTGCGTTCAAAACTGTTTACAATTTCTTGTGATCTTGGGCTGAGCAGTTGCTACATGAACTCAGACAGGATGCTTTCATGGTGCACCTGTAAAACGTTGGCGAGAGACATTGAAGGCATGTTATGTTTCTTTAGCCTTCTGTGGAAGTAGAGGCACTGGTGTGCTTTCATGGTCATAGCATCCACATGGCTGGACCAGCACAAATAGCGGATGATCAGGGCATCAAAAGTTACAGGGAAAAGACAGGAAAATGGGGTTGAGAAGCATAATGTCAGCCACGATGGAATGGCAGATCAGATGCGATGAGCCAAATGGCCTAATTGGGCCTCTATGTCTTATGGTCTGGTCTGTTTCCAGTGGGTTCTCAGAATAAAGACAAGCAAGATCTTGCCCTCCTCCACAGATTTGGTCATCACTCCCTAAATATCCCTTGGACATTGTTGCTTGTAGGCCCAATTCAGAACACTGTTAAAGAGTAAATAACCTTGGTGAGTATGGAATCACCAGTTAACATAGAAACATAGAAAACCTACAGCGCAATACTAGTCTTTTGGCCCACAATGCTGTGCTGAACATGTACTTACTTAGGAAATTACCTACCCATAGCCCTCTATTTTTCTAAGCTCTATGTACCTATCCAGGAGCCTCTTAAAAGACCCCATCGTATCAGCCTCCACCACCGTCGCCGGCAGCCCATTCCATGCACTCACCAATCACTGCGTAAAGAACTTACCCCTAACATCTCCTCTGTACCTACTTTCAAGCACCTTAAAGCTGTGCCCTCTCGTGTTAGCCAGTTCGGCCCTGGAAAAAAGCCTCTGACTGTCCACACGATCAATGCCTCTCATCACCTTGTACACCTCTATCAGGTCACCTCTCATTCTGTGTCGCTCCAAGGAGAAAAGGCCAAGTTTACTCAATCTATTCTCATACGGCATGCTCCCCAAACCAGGCAACATTCTTGTAAATTTCCTCTGCATCCTTTCTATAGTTTCCACATCCTTCCTGTAGTGAGGTGATCAGAACTGAGCACAGTACTCCAAGTGGGGTTTGACTAGAGTCCTATACAGCTGCAACATTACCTCTTGGCTCTTGAACTCAATCCCACAGTTGATAAAGGCCAACACACCATATGCCTTCTTAACCAGACAGTAAACCTACGCAGCAGCTTTGAGTGTCCTATGGACTTGGAATCCAAAATCCCTCTGATCCTCCACACTGCCAAGAATCTTGCCATTAATACTATATTCTGCCATCATATTTGACCTACCAAAATTAACCACCTCACACTTATCTGGGTTGAACTCCATCTGCCACTTCTCAGCCCAGTTTTGCATCCTATCGAAGTCCTGCTGTAACCTCTGACAGCCCTCCACACTATCCACAACACCCCCAACCTTTGTGTCATCAGCAAATTTACTAAACTACCCTTCTACTTCCTCATCCAGGTTATTTATAAAAATCACAAAGAGAAGGGGTCCCAGAACAGATCCCTGCGGAACACCACTGGTCACCGACCTCCATGTAGAATATGACCTGTCTACAACCACCATTAGGTTCCTGAACCAGCGTGAATAACTTCACTCTCCTTAACCCTGAGCTGATTCAACAACCTACAGACTCACTTTCAAGGACTCAATAACTCATGTTCTGAATATTATTAATTAATTAATTAATTAATTAATTTTATTTTATTTGCACAACTTGTCTTCTTTGCACATTGGTTGTCAGTCTTTGTTTATGCATATATTTTAATAAATTGCATTGGATCTTTTTATTTTCCTGTAAACACCTGCAAGAAAATGAATATTGTGAGATATACATACTTTGTTAGAAGGAATAAGGGTGTAGACTATTTTCTAAATGAGGAGCATACTCAGAAATAGGAGGGACAAAAGGGATTTGGGAGTCGTCGTGCAGAATTCTCTAAAGGCTAACTTAAGGGTTTAGTCGGTAGTAAGGAACGCAAAACGATGCCAGCATTCATTTAGCATGGAGTAGAATATAAAAGCTGAGGCTTGGTACGGTATTGAACATTTGGAGTGCTGTTAGCAGTTTTGGGGCTGTTATCTAAGAAAGGATGTTTTCGTATTGGAGAGGGTTCAGAGCAGCTTCACGGGAATGATCCTGGGAATGAAAGGGTTAATGTAGGAGGAGCATTTGAAGGCTCTGGTCCTATAGTTGCTGGAGTTCAGAAGAATGAGAGATGATCTTATTGAAACTCATCAAATATTGAAAGGTCCAGATAGAGTGGACGTGGAGAAGATGTTTCCAACAGTGGGAGAGTCAAGGACCAGTGGGTACAGCCTCAGGATAGAAAGAACAGAGTTGAGGTGGTACTTATTTTGCCAGACGGTGGTGAATCTGTGGAATTCATTGCCACGGACAGCTATACTCAAGTAATTGAGTATATTTAAAGCATAAGTTGATAGGTTCTTGATTAATAAGCATGTCAAAGGTTATGGGGAGAAAGATGGAGATTAGGCTTAAAAGAGAAAACTAATCTGCCATAGTCAAATGGCAGAGCAGACTCAATGGGCTGAATGGTCTAATTCTACTCCTATGTTTTATGATCTTATGATCAGGGGTTTTAGCAGCCAAGCAGAAAAGTGGAAATACAAGGAAATCTGCAGATGCTGGAATTTCAAGCAACACACATAAAAGCTGCTGGTGAATGCAGCAGGCCAGGCAGCATCTATAGGAAAAGGTACAGTCGACGTTTCAGACTGAGACCCTTCGTCAGGACTAACTGAAAGAAGAGCTAGTAAGAGATTTGAAAGTGGGAGGGGGAGGGGAGATCCAAAATGATAGGAGAAGACAGGAGGGGGAGGGATGGAGCCAACTGAGTCTAAACTGTGAATTATTAAAACAGATTAATTAATCTAAAGCACAAATGTATGAAATTTGAAGCGGTTAACTGAATTCTGATTCTGATATTTAGAAGTCTAGAACTCAAGTGGTTAGACACCATGGTGTGGGTGTATGAAGCCTTGGTTTGGGTTCCACATCTCAGGACTGGAGTATCAGACAGAGTGCAGTACAAATGTATCAAAATCTGCTTGAGTTACAAGGAGAGACTGGATTGCTGGGACTGTGAGGGGAAAGATTTAAAGGGGTCGAAGGAGTACATTTTCACATATAGGGTGCTGGATATGTGCAATGAGCTGCCAGAGGAAACAGCAGAGGTAGATACAATTACAATGTTGAAAAGATATTTGGACGAGTTCATAGATAGGAAAGGTTTATGATAAGGGCCAAATGTGGGTAAAAGGGACTAGTTAGATGGGCACCTTAATCCACATGGACGAGCTTGGCTGAAGAGCCTGTTTCCAATCTGTATGATTCTATGGCTATGAACAACAAACCTCTGGGACTAACTTTTGAGGAAAGGTTACACAAAACAGTGTTGATCTGAACAAAGCTTTCAATATATTAAGAAGAACGGATAGGGAAGAGAGAGGAAAATAATTGGGGAATCTGGGAACTAGGCCAGATATTAGAGCCAGTCCTTTACCAAGTGGAATTTGCAAACTCTTCTGCAGGGAGGGAGTTGCAGAGGTTTGGAATTTTGCAAGTAGCAGTTCACAAGAGGTCAGTTGTTAATTTTAAATCAGCAATGAACAGATTTCTGTATTAAGGCATATGAAGTGCTCAGGTACATAGAATTAGATCACAGATCAGACATGATCTCACTAAAGGGTACGACAGGCTCAGAAGGCTGAATAGACCATACTGTCACTCCCCAGTACAATGGTTCATGATTAAATGATTCCAGTGTCCTGCCCTCACTTCCCATTCTGGTAACACACTCCATCACTTTATTAGCTTGTAGAAAGAAATACCTCTTAATATTTGATCACACTTGCACTCTCTACCCTAAACCTGGGTCCCTTTTTCCAGCTGCCATGTTATATTCAAGAGATTCTGCAGATGCTGGAAATCCAGAGTAACACATACAAAATGCTGGAGGAACTCAACAGGTCAGACAGCATCTATGGAAAGGAATAAAGAGATGATGTTTCGGGTCCTCATGAAGGGTCTCAGCTTGAAATGTCGACTCTTTATTCCTCTACATAGATCCTGCTTGACCTATTGACATTTGTTCCATGTTTACTTTTTCATTCCTGCTAAATACATGCTGGTATTCATGTACTTACTCACATTTTATTATCCATACCTTAACCTCTAACTTTATTTTTTTATATAATTCTTTATTCTTTATAATTATTGAATGTTGTTTTTTTTGCATGTTGTGCCCTGACCAACACTCCATGGCAAATTCCTAATACACGTAAATGTATCTGGTGAATAATGTTGATTCGCGATCCTTGAGCAAGTTACATAGGTCCAAGATTCTAACAATCATTCCAGTCTATCCAAAGACACAGAAGGCCACGGAGAACTCAGCTCTGAATGATGCCACAGAATCCATTATAGAAGTTGGTAGAGTGATTGGAAGCAAACAAAGTTCCTTCCTTCAAGCTGGAGGTATGAGAGAATGCAGATGCTAGAACCTGAAGCTACACTCAAAAGCAGTGGAGGAGCTCAACAAGTCCATAAGACCTTAAGACATACGAGCAGAATTAGGCCGTATGGCCCATCAAGCCTACTCTGCCATTCCATCATGGCTGATTTATTATCCTTCTCAACCCCATTCTCCTGCCCTCTCTCTGTAACATTTGACCCCTGACTAATCAAGAACCTATCAACCTCCACTTTAAATGTACTCAATGACTTGGTCTCTACAGCCATCTGAGGCAACAAATTTCACAGATTCACCACTCTCTGGTTGAAAAGATTCCTCCTCATCTCTGTTCTAAAGGGACGTTCCTGTATTCTGAAGCTGTGGATGCTGCTCCTAGACCCCCCCACTATAGGAAACATCCTCTCCACATCCACTCTATCTTGGCCTTTCAATATTTGATAGGTTTCAATGAAATCCCCCCTCATTCTTCTAAATGGCAGTGAGTACTGGCCCATAGCCATCAGACATTCCATATACATCCTCAAAGGTCAGGAGGCATCTATGGAGGGAAATGGACAGTCAACTTTTCAAGTTGAGACCCTTCATTTGAAATGGAGAGAACGCAGTCCCAGTTCAGATGAAGGGCCTTGACCTGAAACATTGATTGGCCATTTCTGGCTGACAATGAGCACCTTGCACACTTTTGTGTCTTGTATCTTCCTCTAAGCACTGCAAATATTAGGATAAACAAAAACCAAAAAAAGACTGCTGATGTTGGAAATTTTAAATAAAACAGAAAAAAAGGGAGTCAAAAGAACAGCTGAGCACCTCAGTGCAGGACAGGAGGCTGTAGGGTGGGTTGAGGGTCAGGTAAGGACGGGGTGGTCAGGTTCTGGAAAAGATTATGACAGGGGAAGGTGATACTGATCCACATCTGGTTGGGTAAAGTCACATTGGGTAAATCTGGCTTTCCGGGAGTTAGGATCAGATGGGTTTGGGAACAGATTGATGAGCGAGACAGGTCTGGCAGGGTCATTAGATTGACTTGTTACTAGTGTTGCAGCAGGATGAGTGGTTTAAGGGGACCTCCTTGAATCAGGTTCCCAGTATTAGTCTGGAGTGCACTCAAGGAAGTCTCCCTTAGATAACTTAGAGGGCAGGCTACCAGGCCCCATGAATCTGCCCTGCCTTTAATGTGACCTTGTCTGATCTATGGTGGTCTATGGTGATCTATGGCTTCTCCTGAGCCAGTTCACTGTAACCCTCAACACCTTGATCTTTCAAATATTCACCCATTCCTTAAATACAACCAACGCACCACTACCCTTGGTGACAGAGACTTCCAGATATTCACTACAGTCTGAGAGAAAACATTTCTATGCACCTCAGTTTTAAATGACCAGCCCCTTCTTTTGTAGCCATGTTCCCTGTCACTAGCAATTCTCCCACTAGTGAAAACATGTCAACATCTGCCATGTTAAGCCTGCTTACGACCTTATATGTTTCAATAAGGTTACTCTTCATTCTCTTAGAATTCAAGGAATTCAGACCCAAACTATTGAGCCTCTCTGGACAGGATAACAGTCTCATCCCAGGAATTAGCCTGGTGAATCTCCTTTGGACTATCTTCAATGCTACTATATCCTTTATTAGTTAAGGCAACCAAAAATGTGGTCTTACCAACAATCATTACAGGTAAAACCCTCCCCACCATTGAGCACATTTAGAGGAAGTGCTGCCACAAGAAAGCATCTGTCATCAAGGATTCCCACCATCCAGGCCATGCTCTCTTCTTGCTGCTGCCCTGGGTACAGGAACTTTAAGTACCACACCACCAGGCTGAGGAACATTTATTACCCTTCAACCATCAGGCTCCTGAACCAGCGTGGATAACTTCTCTCACCTCAACTCTGATCTGATTTCAGAACCTATGGACTAACTTTCATGGACGCTACAACTCACGTTCTCAGTATTATTTATTTACTTATTTTGCTATTTGCATAATTTGTCTTCTTTTGCACATTGGTTGTTTGTCAGTCTTTGTTTGTAGTTTGTCATTGATTCTATCGTATTTCTCTGTTCTACTGTGAATACCTACAAGAAAATGAATCTGATGGTAATATACGCTGACATATATGTACTTTGATATTAAATTTACTTGGAACATTGAATTGTAATAAATTCTTTGTAGTCTTAAACTCTTAACACCTTTGCAATAAAGTCCAACATGCCATTTGTTTTCTCAACTGTCTGTTGGACTTGCCTGATAAAGTTTTGTGATTCAAAAATGATTTCTAGCCATGTCATCTCCAACCCACTGCAATCCTGCCCTTGTATTCATCCCTGTCTTCTATGTGGCCTCAAGGTCTTTCAAGGAGGTTACCAGGAAAGTCGATGAAGGCAAGGCAGTAGATGTCATCTACATGGTCAAGGTCCTGCATAGGAGGTTGGTCAGAAGGGTTCAGTCACTTGGCATTCAGGATAAGGTACTAAATTGGATTTGACATTGGCATTATGAGAGAAGCCAGAGTGTTAGTAGATGTTTGCTTCTCTGACTGGAGGCCTGTGACTAGCGCTGTGCCACAGGAATTATTTAAAACAGGGGTTCCCAACCTTTTTAGCACCACGGACCGGTTTAATATTGACAATATTCTTGCGGACCAGCCGACGGGGGGTTGGGGGGGGTTCAAGCTCAACAGTGGGCGTGACAGGGAATGAGGAAAGGTGCAGCTGACTCATATTGCCAAATCATAACATTTCATCGCGGCCCTGTAGCACATTCTTTGCGGCCCGGTGGTTGGAGACCACTGATTTAAGAGACATTTCGATAAGTCATAGTCATAGTCATACTTTATTGATCCCGGGGGAAATTGGTTTTCGCTACAGTTGCACCATAAATAATTAAATAGTAATATGTAAATTATGCCAGGAAATAAGTCCAGGACCAGCCTATTGGCTCAGGGTGTCTGACCCTCCAAGGGAGGAGTTGTAAAGTTTGATGGCCACAGGCAGGAATGAATTCCTATGACGCTCTGTGTTGCATCTCGGTGGAAGAGTCTCTGGCTGAATGTGTTCTTGTGCCCAACCAGTACATTATGTAAAAGTTGCTGGTGAATGCAGCAGGCCAGGCAGCATCTCTAGGAAGAGGTACAGTCGACGTTTCAGGCCAAGACCCTTCGTCAGGACTAACTGAAGGAAGAATGAGTAAAGGATTTGAAAGTTGGAGGGGGAGGGGGAGATCCAAAATGATAGGAGAAGACAGGAGGGGGAGGGATAGAGCCGAGAGCTGGACAGGTGATAGGCAAAAGGGATACGAGAGGATCATGGGACAGGAGGTCCGGGAAGAAAGACGGGGGGGGGTGACCCAGAGGATGGGCAAGGGGTATATTAAGAGGGACAGAGGGAGAAAAAGGAGAGTGAGAGAAAGAATGTGTGTATAAAAATAAGTAACAGATGGGGTACGAGGGGGAGGTGGGGCATTAGCGGAAGTTTGAGAAGTCGATGTTCATGCCATTAGGTTGGAGGCTACCCAGAAGGAATATAAGGTGTTGTTCCTCCAACCTGAGTGTGGCTTCATCTTTATAGTAGAGGAGGCCGTGGATAGACATGTCAGAATGGGAATGGGATGTGGAATTAAAATGTGTGGCCACTGGGAGATCCTGCTTTCTCTGGCGGACAGAGCGTAGGTGTTCAGCAAAGCGGTCTCCCAGTCTGCGTCGGGTCTCGCCAATATATAAAAGGCCACATCGGGAGCACCGAACGCAATATGTCACCCCAGCCGACTCACAGGTGAAGTGTTGCCTCACCTGGAAGGACTGTTTGGGGCCCTGAATGGTGGTAAGGGAGGAAGTGTAAGGGCATGTGTAGCACTTGTTCCGCTTACACGGATAAGTGCCAGGAGGGAGATCAGTGGGGAGGGATGGGGGGGACTAATGGACAAGGGAGTTGCGTAGGGAGCGATCCCTGCAGAATGCGGCGGGGGGGGGAAGATGTGCTTAGTGGTGGGATCCCGTTGGAGGTGGCGGAAGTTACGGAGAATAATATGTTGGATCCGGAGGTTGGTGGGGTGGTAGGTGAGGACCAGGGGAACCCTATTTCTAGTGGGGTGGCGGGAGGATGGAGTGAGAGCAGATGTACGTGAAATGGGGGAGATGCGTTTAAGAGCAGAGTTGATAGTGGAGGAAGGGAAGCCCCTTTCTTTAAAAAAGGAAGGCATCTCCCTCGTCCTAGAATGAAAAGCCTCATCCTGAAGGGGATGGCGTTTTTGCAAGAGACAGGGTGAGAAGAGGAATAGTCCAGATAGCTGTGAGAGTCAGTAGGCTTATAGTAGACATCAGTGGATAAGCTGTCTCCAGAGACAGAGACAGAAAGATCTAGAAAGGGGAGGGAGGTGTCGGAAATGGACCAGGTAAACTTGAGGGTAGGGTGAAAGTTGGAGGCAAAGTTAATAAAGTCAACGAGTTCTGCATGCGTGCAGGAAGCAGCGCCAATGCAGTCGTCGATGTAGCGAAGGAAAAGTGGGGGACAGATACCAGAATAGGCACGGAACATAGATTGTTCCACAAAGCCAACAAAAAGGCAGGCATAGCTAGGACCCATACGGGTGCCCATAGCTACTTTAGTTTGAAGGAAGTGGGAGGAGCAAAAGGAGAAATTATTAAGAGTAAGGACTAATTCCGCTAGACGGAGCAGAGTGGTGGTAGAGGGGAACTGATTAGGTCTGGAATCCAAAAGGAAGCGTAGAGCTTTGAGACCTTCCTGATGGGGGATGGAAGTATATAGGGACTGGACATCCATGGTGAAAATAAAGTGGTGGGGGCCAGGGAACTTAAAATCATCCAAACGTTTAAGAGCGTGAGAAGTGTCACGAACATAGGTAGGAAGGGATTGAACAAGGGGGGATAAAACCCTGTCGAGGTATGCAGAAACGAGTTCAGTGGGGCAGGAGCAAGCTGAGACAATAGGTCTGCCAGGACAGGCAGGTTTGTGGATCTTGGGTAGGAGGTAGAAACGGGAAGTGCGGGGTGTGGGAACTATAAGGTTGGTAGCAGTGGATGGGAGATCCCCTGAGCGGATAAAGTTGGTGATAGTGTGGGAGACAATGGCCTGGTGCTCCTTAGTGGGGTCACGATGGAGGGGTAAATAAGAGGAGGTATCCACGAGTTGTCGCTGTGCCTCGGCAAGGTAGAGGTCAGTACGCCAGACTACAACAGTACCCCCCTTATCGGCGGGTTTAATAATAAGGTTAGGATTAGTGCGGAGGGAGTGGAGAGCAGAGCGTTCCGAAGGAGTGAGGTTGGAATGGGGACAAGGTGCGGTGAAGTCGAGACGGTTGATGTCCCGTCGGCAGTTAGCAATAAAGAGATCCAGAGCAGGCAGAAGACCAGAGCAGGGTGTCCATGAAGAAGAGGAGGGTTGAAGACGGGAGAAGGGGTCATCGGTGGGGGTGGAAGAGTCCTTGCCGAAGAAGTAGGCTCGGAGACGGAGAAAGAAGAGTTCCGCATCATGGCGAATGCGGAACTCGCTGAGGTGTGGGCGAAGGGGGACAAAGGTGAGGTCCTTACTGAGAACAGAGCATTCTGCCTCCGACAGTTGAAGGTCGGAGGGGATGGTAAAGACCCGGCACAGATGAGAGCTGGGATCAGAGGGGAAAGGGGGGAGGCTGGGGGTGTCAATGGAGAGGGGAGGGTTGGGGTGAGAGGAAGATGGAGCTTCTGAGGGCCCAGGAGTTGACGGTGGGATCTGAGGGAGTCGGGGTTGCAGAGTGGTGGTGGGGGAAGGGGAGACGGGAGTCACAATCGCAGCACATAAAGACCCGGCCTGGAGTTCAAGGCTGGAGTTGCAGTTGGTGATTGCGCAATCGCTGTGAAGGTGTCCATGGTCACTTACTCATTCTTCCTTCAGTTAGTCCTGACGAAGGGTCTCGGCCTGAAACGTCGACTGCACCTCTTCCTAGAGATGCTGCCTGGCCTGCTGCGTTCACCAGCAACTTTTATGTGTGTTGCTTGAATTTCCAGCATCTGCAGAATTCCTGTTGTTTGCAGTACATTATGTAGTGGATGGGAGACATTGACCAAGATGCATGCAACTTAGACAGCATCCTCTTTTCAGACACCACCATCAGAGAATCCAGTTCCATCCCCACAACTTCACTGGCCTTACAAATGAGTTTGTTGATTCTGTTGGTGTCTGCTACCCTCAGCCTGCTGCCCCAGCACACAACAGTAAACATGATTGCACTGGCTACCACAGACTCGTAGAGCAACCTCAGCATCGTCCGACAGATGTTAAAGGACCTCAGTCTCCTCCGGAAATAGAGACGGCTCTGACCCTTCTTGTAGACAGCCTCAGTGTTCTTTGACCAGTCCAGTTTATTGTCAGTTCGTATCCCCAGGTATTTGTAATCCTCCACCATGTCCACACTGCCCCCTGGCTAGAAACCGGGGTCACCGGTACCTGAGCCCTCCTCAGGTCTACCACCAGCTCCTTAGTCTTTTTCACATTAAGCTGCAGATAATTCTGCTCACACCATGTGACAAAGTTTCCTACCGTAGCCCTGTACTCAGCCTCATCTCCCTTGTGATGCATCCAACTATGGCAGAGTCATCAGAAAACTTCTGAAGATGACAAGGCTCTGTGCAGTAGTTGAAGTCCGAGGTGTAAATGGTGAAGAGAAAGGGAGACAAGACAGTCCTCTGTGGAGCCCCAGTGCTGCTGATCACTCTGTCGGACACACAATGTTGCAAGCACACGTACTGTGGTCTGCCAGTCAGGTAATCAAGAATCCATGACACCAAGGAAGCATCCACCTGCATCGCTGTCAGCTTCTCCCCCAGCAGAGCAGGGCGGATGGTGTTGAACACACTGGAGAAGTCAAAAAACATGACCCTCACAGTGCTCGCTGGCTTGTCCAGGTGGGCGTAGACACAGTTCGGCAGGTAGACGATGGCATCCTCAACTCCTAGTCGGGGCTGGTGGGCGAACTGGAGGGGATCTAAGTGTGGCCTGACCATAGGCCGGAGCAGCTCCAGAACAAGTCTCTCCAGGGTCTTCATGATGTGTGAGGTCAATGCCACCGGTCTGTAGTCATGTAGTACACGGATGGGAGGAATAAGGAGGACTATGGTCCACGTGCATGTAGAAGGGACAAGGCAGCATAATAGTTCATTACGGGCTAAATTGGCTGAAGGGCCTGTTTCTGTGATGTAGTGCTCTATAGCTTTATGGGAACAAGTTACAACAGGCACACAGATATAACCATGAGTAATGTAGGGATCAGACATGAGTAGATGGTAAAAAAAAAATCAAGATATCATCGGGACAGTTTAATACCATCAGCTTGATATTTTTCTGCATGGCTTGCTCCTTATTTAACCCTTAGTGATAAAACACAGGTTGCAGGTTGCACAGTTCTGTATCAACTTCAAACATTAGGCACCATGCCCACTGATAATGTCAAGAATACAAGTAACAGCTAGGAAATTATGTCAGGAAGTGCTTGGTCCAATTTTTCAACTGGAAAGGCTTCCCATGGAAATACGCACAAACAATTTAAATCTGCAAAAAAAGCCTTTTATGGACAATTTGAGCATAAAAGCAGGCATAAGTGGATTCAGCAACACTTGTGCATAATTGTATCTATGAATATGCACCAATGCATTATTATATAGAGAAAGTATACACCCAAATACAAACAGTATGAGCCAGGTATGTTCAGTAAGACAATATGCATCCACATCATGGCATGTGCCCATGCACAAGTGTACAGAGTATGCACCCATCTATAACTGCATTAAGAAGACATGCATGATGCAGAATTATATGGACACTACATAACTGCATGCGCAAGAGGGCAGACACAGTACATATCCACTCAGAATTGTGCAGACATAGTATGTACTCTTTAAAAATGCATTAAAGTAGGTGACCATGCATAAGTGCATGGACACATGAACACACGTACAGACACAGTACACGTATTATGATATTATGTACCTGAATATACATAAGTGCATGAAAAAGTCACACACCCATGTCAAGTGTGCAGGCAAATCATACACCCAGGCACAAGTGCATTATCAGAGTATGCACCCTCATACAAATGTGTTAGTACAGTAGGCACCCACACACATGCATTGTAATAATATGTATTCATGCATGATCACATACTGTATTAATTTAAACTCAAATGTAATGGCATAACACTTTCACAAGTATGCATTTAGGGATAAAGTAGGTGTATGTTCATGAATTAATAATACTCCCCCCTAACATAGATACATCTACGGAAAGGAATAAAGGGTCAATGTTTTGGGCTGAGACCCTTCACCAGGGAGGGGTAAGAGGTCTTGATAAAGGGTCTCGGCCCGAAAAGTTGACTGTTTATTCTTTTCCTTAGATGCTGCCTGACCTGCCGAGTTCCTCCAGCATTTTGTGTGTGTTGCTCTGGATTTCTAGCATCTGCAGAATCTCTCGTGTTTGTGTATATCATTATTTCAATGATTAAATATAACAATTAAAATACAATTAGCAGAGCACTTACTTCTTTGATGTGTAGAAAATCTTTGGATTCAAAGGAGATGGCCATGCCTTGCACAGGGACGTCATCATTCTGGCTGGGGTTGTAGCCGACATTTGTTCGAACAGCAAATGCAACAGGCTTGGTCTAATAAAGCAGACAATTACATCTAAATGTATGATGCATATGGTTTAACCCATTCACCTTTGCTGAACATTTACACTAAGCCTGTGTTAACCCTTTTTCTTTCATTCCCACATTCCTTTCTCCTCAGTTAGAGGAAGGATGTGAAAGCTTTAGAGAGGGTGCAGAGGATGTTGCCTGGACTTGAGGGCACATCTTATGAGGATAGGTTGAGTGAGCTAGGGCTTTTCTCTCTGGAGCAAATGAGATGGGAGGTGATTTGATAGGGGTGTACAAGATGATAAGAGGCATGGACCAAATGTATAGGCATTGTCTTTTTTCCCAGGGGGGAAATGGCTCATACAAAGGGCGATAATTTTAAGGTGATTGAAGGAAAGTATGGGAGGGAAGTCAGAGGTAAATTCATTGCACAGAGAGTGGTGGGTGCATGAAACACCCTGCCAGGGATGGCGGTTGAGTCAGATATATTATGGGCATTTAAGAAACTCTTTGATAGCCACAGGGATTAGAGAAAATTGGAGGGCCATGCAGGAGGGAAGGGTTACATCGATCTAAGGTTAGGTTAAAAGGTTGGCTCAACATCATGGGCCAAAGGGCCTGTACTGTGCTGTAATGTTCTATGTTCTAATTCCTTCCAGATTCTACCATTCACCAACACTCTAGGGGTAAGTTACATTGACCGATTAACCTACCAACCTTTGGGATATGTGAGGAAATCGGTGCATCCAGAGGAAACCCAGATAGGCAAAAGGAAAAAAGTGCAGACTCTACACAGACAGCAGCCAAGGACAGCATTGAACTAACTCTTAGCTGTTGTGAGGCAGTAACTCTATTAGCTGTGCCATTGTACTGCAATTGGATTTTCACCGAATAATAAGACCCTTGTCTTATCAATTTGAGCTGAATTAAAGAGTCATAGATTCGTAGAGCAATGTAACATGGACACAGGCCCTTTGGCCCGACCAGTCCATTTCTCTCTTAGCCCATCTCCCATCCCTCCATGTACCTATCCTAGTGCTTCCCAAAAGAAACTATTGTACCTGCCTCAACCGCTTCTTCTGGCAGCTCATTTCACATCCATATTCAGACACTATGCGCGTTCTTGTGAATGGCAGATAGTCATTCAGCCATTTACAGACCTTATGCAAATCAAACAATAGATTTTGTTCTGAGGTCTGGGTTGAACTTCAGTCTGCTGTCAGAGGAATGGTGGGACTGTGCGTTCCTCACAGAACCTACTAAGCATGGGCAAGTTACACAAATGTTTATAACGGTCTGATAGCCCTGCCCAAACCAAAGCTCTTATAGTTATCATAGTCTTTGTTAAAATGTCTCCTCCTTGGTCTGATGTTTTTAGAATTCTGATCCTGACCAATATAACACTGATCACTCTGAAATGGATCCAGTGAACTGGGTGAATAGGTTAGACCTGTACACTTTGCAATTTAGAAAATTGAGAGGCGATCTTATTAAGAAAAATAAGATTCTTATCGTATTAGTGGAACATTCAATAACCTTATAATTGTGGGATAGAAGCTACCCTTGAACTTGGTGGTATGTGAGTTTAGGCTTTTGTATCTTCTGCCTGATGGGAGATGGGGAGAAGAGAGGAACAAAAAGGAAATCCAACTCATCTTGAACGAGTGAGAAAGGAGTGCTATGTGAGTTCAGAAAAGCTCTCAAGAAAACTTGCAGGCCAGAGCTCTTGAGAATTGAACACAACAGGAGTTGCCAAGGCAATGTGCCCTGATAACACCAATCATCATTCAACGAACACAATATCCGTGACAATCTTAGTTATCTTCCATCATTTGTGGACCTTAATAGGATTGCAAGTATTTGACACACTTGAAACCTGAGACACTTGCAGGAGAAAAGTCAGAGAGTAATTGGAAATTGGTAATTGGTTCATGACTGTTACATGACACAGTGAGCAACTATGATTTGCTTTCCATTGACACAGATCATTTCACCACTTTTGGCTCTATAAATGAGAAACAGAAAGGAAGTATTTACCAGCTCAAAAGAGAGGACGAAGTGGAAGGTGGGTGAGGTGTCCTCACTTTGCTTGAACTGATATATGTGACTGATGACCTTGTGTTTAGGCCTCACTAAGTAACTGTTGGCTGTCAGGACCACAGGCATTCCCTCTGGGCCAGATTGTAATGACACAGTGCAGGTGAGCCAGTACCAGTCTATCTTACCTTTGCCTTCTCAAGTTGTGCCAAAGCTTGTCGCTCAGCCTCTTTGCGTAATGCCTCCCTGTCCTCCTCCAGAGAGACGTCCGAGTCTGACGGGCGGCTGGTGTAGGAGTCCGCTGAGCCCTGAGCAGGAAAAACACAGGAAACAGTTTTTATTATCTTGCCGGCATGTGGACTCCTTCCCTGCCTCATGTGTTGCCATTCACAGTGCCAATCCTTTGATACAATAGTAGCACATTTTGAGTGGCACCTTGGAACAGCTGGCAGAGCTGGTACCTCACAACTCTATCAATCTGGGTTCAATCCCGATGTCTGCCTTTGTCATAGCCAAAGTAAATTTATTATCAAGTGTCACTATATACTATTTTGAGAGTCATTTTCTTGCAGGGATTTACAGGAAAATAAAGAATAGTATTTATGAAAAATTATTGATAAACAAAGACCGACAAACAACCAATGTTCAAAAGAAGCCTAATTGTGCAAATAAAAGAAGCGCTGAGAACAGAGGTTGTACAGTCCTTGAAAGTGAGCCTGTGAGTTGTGGAATTGGTCCAGAGTTGAGGTCAGTGTGTGGAGTTTGCACAGTCTCCTTGTGGCCATATGTGGCTCCTCCTGGGGATTCTGGTTTCCTCCCACAACTCAAAGACATACAGGTTGGTGGGTTAATTGGCTGCTGGTAACTGGTCCTAGTGGGTGTGTGAAGGATAGAATCTGTGGAGAGGTAATGGGAATGTAGGGAGTACAAAATGGGATGAGTGTCAAAGTGGTTAAATGGTTGCTTGATGGTCAGCACAGATGCGATGGGCCTGTTTCTATACTATGTATGACTGCATCAGTAATATATAACTGCCCTCTGAAACAAAACTCTGAGTTTCAAATACAGAGTGCTCTATCTCCAGTTATAATCTCTTGTGCTGGTTTGAATGATGTAAAATGTTGTGGACTTAAGCCTCTTGGAGATTTCACACTTACAAATTGGTAAGTTAGTTTATGATTGTTACATGTGTGAAAATACAGTGCAAAACCATGTAAGCACAGTATCCCAATCTTTTGAGCTCTCATCCAGTGCACAGCACTTTATGTGAGATGTTATCAAATGGCTTTGGCTATCGATATTTATTGCTTACTTATTTATTATTCTTTCATTCTTTTTTATGTTGTCTTTTGCACACTAGTTGAACGCCCAAGTCGGTGCAGTCTTGCATTGATTATATTAGAAACCACAGAATCCATAGAAAAACTACAGCACAGAAACAGGCCTTTTGGCCCTTCTTGGCTGTGCCGAACCATTTTCTGCCTAGTCCCACTGACCTGCACACGGACCATATCCCTCCATACACCTCCCATCCATGTATCTGTCCAATTTATTCTTAAACGTTAAAAAAGAACCCGCATTTACCACCTCGTCTGGCAGCTCATTCCATACTCCCTGTGTGAAGAAGCCCCCACTAATGTTCCCTTTAAACTTTCCCCCCTCACCCTTAACCCATGTCCTCTGTTTTTTTTTCTCCCCTTGCCTCAGTGGAAAAAGCCTGCTTGCATTCACTCTATCTATACCCATCATAATTTTATATACCTCTATCAAATCTCCGCTCATTCTTCTATGCTCCAGGGAATAAAGTCCTAACCTATTCAACCTTACTCTGTAACTGAGTTTCTCAAGTCCCGGCAACATCCTTGTAAACCTTCTCTGCACTCTTTCAACCTTATTTATATCCTTCCTGTAATTTGATGACCAAAACTGAACACAATACTCCAGATTCGGCCTCACCAATGCCTTATACAACCTCACCATAACATCCCAGCTCTTATACTCAATACTTTGATTAATGTACCAAAAGCTCTCTTTACAACCCTATCTACCTGTGACACCACTTTTAGGGAATTTTGTATCTGTATTCCCAGATCTCTCTGTTCTACTGCACTCCTCAGTGCCTTACCATTTACCCTGTATGTTCTACCTTGGTTTGTCCTTCCAACGTGCAATACCTCACACTTGTCTGTATTAAACTCCATCTGCCATTTTTTAGCCCATTTTTCCAGCTGGTCCAAGTCCCTCTGCAGGCTCTGAAAACCTTCCTCACTGTCTACTACACCTCCAATCTTTGTATCATCAGCAAATTTGCTGATTCAATTTACCACATTATCATCCAGATCATTGATACAGATGACAAATAACAATGGACCCAGCACTGATCCCTGTGGCACACCACTAGTCACAGGCCTCCACTCAGAGAAGCAATCCCCTACTACCACTCTTTGGCTTCTTCCATTGAGCCAATGTCTAATCCAATTTACCACCTCTCCATGTATACCTAGCGACTGAATTTTCCTAACTAACCTCCCATGTGGGACCTTGTCAAAGGCCTTACTGAAGTCCATGTAGACAATATTCACTGCCTTCCCTTCAATCACCTTCTTGGTAACCTCCCCGAAAAACTCCAATAGATTGGTCAAACATGACCTACCATGCACAAAGCCATGTTGACTCTCCCTAATAAGTCCCTGTCTATCGAAATGCTTGTAGATTCTGTCTCTTAGTACTCCCTCCAATAACTTACCTACTACCGACATTAAACTTACCGGCCTATAATTTTCTGGATTACTTTTTGATCCTTTTTTAAACAACCGAACAACATTAGCTACTCTCCAATCCTCCGGCACTTCACCCGTAGACAGCGACATTCTGCCAGGGCCCCCGCAATTTCAACACTAGTCTCCTTCAAGGTCCGAGGGAATACTCTGTCAGGTCCCGGGGATATTATAGTTATTATACTATTAAGAACTTACTGTGTATGCCCACAAGAAATAGAATCTCAGGGTTATATTTGGTGATATCTATGTAGTTTGATAATAAACTTACTTTGAACTTTGAAAACCTGTCTTGCATACTATTCACATAAAGCATTCCATTACAAGATTGCATTGAGATAGTACACAGTGAAGCAATAAGAATGCAGAATAAAGTGTTACAGTTAAAGAGAGAGGGCAGTGTAGGCAGACACTGAGTTGCAAGGCCATAACAAGGCAAATTGAGAGATAAAGTGTCCAAATAATAATTGAAATATTTGAAAATTTGCATTTTTGCATGGAAATGAGTTACAATACTATCCTTTATTTGAGTTTAGGATAGTCTAATCCTGAGTATTTTACAGAGTTATCCCGAATGTACTAACTCATTGTTCACAATTATTAGATGCTTTACCCAATTTGAGTCTGTGCATGTGTGTGTGTGTGTGTGTGTGTGTGTGTGTGTGTGTGTGTGTGCGCGTGTGTCCATGTCTGTGTGTGTGTGTGTGCACACGTGTCTGTGTGTGCGCATGTATGTGTGTGTGAGTGTGCACATATCTGTATGTGTATGCACGTGTGTGTGTGCGTGTGTGTGTGTGCACATCTGTGTATGGTTCTGTGTGTGTGCATGTGTGTGTCTGAGTATGTCTATGTGTGTGTCTGTGTGTATGTGAGTGTGTGTGTGTATGCATGTGTGAGTGCGCATGTGTGTGTGAGCGTGTCTGTGTGTGTGCGTGTGTGTGCATGTGGCTGTGTGTGTGTGCACGTGTGTGTCTGTGAGTGTGTGTGTGTGTGTGTGTCTGTGTGTCTGTGTATATGTGTGTGTGGGTGAGTGTGTATATGTGTGTGTGGGTGAGTGTGCATATGCGTGTGTGTGTATACGTGTGTTTGACTGAGTGAATGTGTGAGGGAGTGTGTGTGTTTTTTTGTTTTTCAGGGTATGGACTGGAGGAGAGCAGGGAAGATTCATTTCAATCCTGTTAACAGCAGAAAGAGTAAGTCAAAAGACTCCTTGAATCTGCTCTGCCATTCAACAAGATCACAGCACCATTTTCTTACCCCATTTCTTTCTTTTCAAATCTTTTTATTATTTTTTTCCAAAATGAATTTCATTCAATTCCTCTAATGGCCAGACTCAGTAGCGCCTCATAAAAGGAATATTGTGTTACTGAGCAGAGCAGAGGACATGAGGAGTGAAAAAGTTGTTTGCCAGCCAACCTCAGCCCAGAAATCAAATGACTAAATGGAGCTCTGTAATTAAATGAAGTCTAACATGGTGAGTTGGGTGACTGAGGCTATATCCACACTAGACCGGATAAATCCGTAACTGAAGCCTTTTCTCTTTGTTTTGACCCTCCGTCCACACTGAAACAGCATCTTCCTCCCTCGAAAATGAAGCTTTTCTAAAACGCTCTCCAGAATGCTTAAATCTGAAAACGCCGGTTGGGCGTTGTAGTGTGTACGGGGTAACCGGAGGTTTTAAAAACCTGTCGGCCCTTTCATCGGTGAAGAGACTATGGCTGTTGGAAATGTTTCCAGGGTGACCCCTCTGTGGGAGTGGGGAAGATGTTGGTGGGGCCACCAGGGGGTCTGTGTGTCCGTATGTGTAGCTATTGTCGTGGCTGTGAGGCTGGTATTGTGGCAGTGAAAAGTACTGGGGGGGAGCCATCATCTTCCTCATCACTGCAAATCCCTTTGCAACAGAGTTAGTCAGTTTTTCAATGTTCGTCGTCAGCTGGGTCATACTGTCCGTGAACTCCCTGTTGGTTGCCTCCATACGCTCCAGTATTTGTTTTTTTTAGTTGTAAGTCCTCCTGCGCGAGAGCCAACAACTGTCCGTCGTTTGGCATTTTCCTTTTTCTAGTCTGTAACTGGACAAACGCACACCAAGTATACCGTTTCCTTTTGGCTTGTTTTCTGTAGATGCGTCCTGCGCATGCCCAGTAGGAGCAGATTTGTCCAAGTACCCATTTTAATGTGGACAGAGGTATTTTCAAAAACGCCTGGTGTGGACACCTATAGTTTTTACACGAAACTGGCGTTTTCAAAATTATCTGGTCTAGTGTGGATGTAGCCTGAAAGGGAATAAAAATCTACATTGGATGTAGGTGTGAGTTCTAGCTTTAAGGAAAACCAACACGATTTTGTAGTGTGGAAACAGCTATGATCTCTGTCCAGTTTCATCCCAGATTGGCTTTGGAACTGAAAGACATTGTCGCACCTTTCAGAATTTTTGGACAAGAGTCTGTACAATAATGAAGGGCACTGGGGTGTGAAGCAAGACAGTATACTCACACCCAACCATGGAGCTCCTTATTCATTCTCAGAATATAACAACTGCATTCATTTCACACCTGCTGCTGGCAGTGTCCACCATAATCCTGGTAAGCATTACCAGGCGCTACTGCATCATTACAGGTGGTGATTTCCATGTGACACTGCTGACTGGCTTGCTCTTGGAGACCAACGTAAAAGATCTCATGTCATTTCCGATGAGCTTCTCCCAGTGCCTTGGCCAATTGCCTTACACTCAGTACTGTCAAAGATGGACTAACTTGTCACGTAGTTTATTACTGTTTTGTTGGCTTCCTATGCACAAACTGCTGTCAACTTTCAGTACGGAAACACAACCATGGCATTTCAAAGGTTATTAATTGACTGTAGAAGCTTTGGACATTCTGCAGATGCGACATTATGCAGAAGGATAAGCAGAGCTAAAACAGGATAACTGGCACATGAGGTGATGAGTATTTAAAGATTAGATCTATTTATCACATGTACATCCAGACATACAGTGAAATGCGTCATTTGCATCAAATCAAATCAGAGACGATTGTGCTGGGCAGCCTGCAAGTGTCGCCACGCTTTCGGTGCCAACATAGCCTGCCCACTACTGACTAACTCTGTACGGTACATCTTTGAAACGTGGGAGGAAACCCACGCAGTCACTGGGAGAACATAGAAGCTTTTTACACACAGTGGTGGGAATTGAACCTTGATCGGTAGTTGCTGGCACTGTTACAGTGCTATGCTAACCACTACATTACCATACCACCCACAGTCTTTATTTTATATATATACATTATTTATTATATATAAATAGAGAGTATTTATGCTCAGCCCTAACCTCCTCTCAACAATCAACACAAACCCCTTCTTCATTAGCAATTTACTTTAACCCTCTTAAATTTACAGAAAGGAGGACTCTACAACTCATGTTCTCAATATTATTTATTTATTTATTTGTACCTGCATAGATTGTCTTCTTCTGTACATTGGTTATTTGTCAGTTTTTGTTTGTGTGTAGCTTTTCATTGATTCTATTGTAGTCCTTTATTCTGCGAATGTCTGTGAATCGCAGGGTTGCATATGGTGACATATACACACTTTGATAATAAATTTATTTTGAGCTTTGAACTTTGAAAAGTTCTTTCAGCTACAACTGAACAACTTGGGCATTTGTTCTCTTGAGTTTAGGAAACTGAGAGGTGTTTCGAACTATGGTGAGAACATGGTGCACTGCTATCATGTGGGAGAGACATATGTCCATTGATACCAATACGGACACTGGGAGAACGTACAAACTCCTTACAGACAGTGGCAGGAATTGAACCCCGGGCTTCTGGTGTTATAAAGAGTTATGCTAACTGCTACAAATGCTTAATTCATCCAAGTGACATGATTTGGGTTTCTTAAAATAAACACAGCACGTAACACCCAAAAATATTGTGCCTCATGATAGTGTTTATATTTCCTTGTTGTACAATGTTCTAATTGTGGGAGTCAAGTACTGGCAGCCACAGTCTTGGACCATTGACCAAAGTTACAAACTTTTCACAACAGCTGAGGAATTTCAATGCAGTTATGTTGTAAGTCTGGAACTTCTAGTTTTGGTAACATTAATCAAGAGATTAATGTTGTCTATGTTGTCATTCAAACTCATCTCCATCACTAGTGTTGCTCAGTGTGAATCCCAGCCAGAGTGTGAATCTGTGGAATTCATTGCTACAGACGGCTGTGGCGGTCAAGTCATTGGCTATATCTAAAGTGGAGGATGATAGATTCTTGATTAGTAAGGATGTGAAAGGTTATGGAGAGAAGATGGGGGAATGGAGTTGACGGGGATAATAAATCAACCATGATAGAATTATGGAGCAAACCGGATGGGCTGAATGGTCTATTTCTGCTCCAATGTTTTATGGTCTTATGGTTGTATCTCCTTAAGGTTGTTATAGCTGGATGTGGTAGTGGGGATAAGCTCCAAATGGCATGCATCTCAAATAGCCTCTGACAGCTCTTGGCCTTCATATGTGGCTTAGTTACTAAGCCCGGTGGAACCGTTTCAACTGATAGGAAAAGGGGCAAAGGAGAGGTACTGGCACCTTAAATCCAGTCACTTTGGGCAGATGAGGCTCATCAGCTGTGGTTGGCAGCTCATCTAGGAGAAGGAAAGCTCTGATCTCGAAACTCTGCTGTCTTATCCACTCATGGGGAAGGCTTCAAAGGAAAATTCCGGAGCTGGACTCTCTTAGGCAGTCTTACATTCAGCTCAAATCTGACTGGTAACTCCTACAACGCTGCTGGTGCCAAACTGTGTCAGTGTCTGCTGTTCCTTTGGATTATCAGCTGCATGGAGATGGGGAGCCTGCTGCATGAGCAACAGCTTGCTCGCCATATTGTAGTGCCCTGGCTTGCAGATCATGTAGACAACGAGGATGCGATATCTATGGTCGACCCCGACCAATGGAGGCCTCCATGTGACTCGACATATCAATGCAATTGATTGTAAACTAACTCCTCAGCTCAGGCAGGGGTCCAGGGTATTAGACAAAAGACACTTGCATTGTGGGGTTGTCCACATCCCATGACTGAATTTAAAAGCAAACAAGGCACCCCTTCCCTCACACTGATCAAAAAAGACACAGTGAAGAGGCGGTCTTTGATCCATCGCTAATCCAGCTCTCAAGAAGCGGTGACCATGCACCAAGGGCAAGCAGGACAAGTGCCACACCTGTCCCTACTCCACCTCCCTCACTACCATTCAGGGCCCCAAACAGTCCTAGGTAAGGCAACAATTTACCTGCAAGTTTATCGGGATCATCTACTGTATCTGGTGCTCCTGGTGTGGCCTCCTCTACATCAGTGAGAACCAACAGATTGGGGGACCACTTTGTCGAGCAACTTTGCTCCATCTGGCACAAAAGGCAGGATTTCCTGGTGGCCACACATTTCAATTCGACTTCCCATTCCTAATCTGACATGTTGGTCCATAGCCTCCTCTACTGACAAGTTGAGACCGAACTCTGGTTGCAGGAGTAATACCTCTTATTCCATCTGGGTACCTCCAACCTGAATGCATGAGCATGATTTTGCTAACTTCTGGTCATTTCTCCCACTCCCTGTTTTCTCTTTCTCTATTCCCATTCTGGTTACCCACTAACGTCTTCTCTTCTCTTCACCTGCACATCACTTCCCTCTGGTTCCCCTCCTCCTTCCCTTTCTTCCATGGCCCACTCTGATCAGATTCCTTCTTCAGTCCTTCGCCTTTTCCACCCATCATTTCCCAGCTTCTTACTTCTTCCTCTCTCCCCACACACCCACCTTCTTACTCACCTGCTCTCACCTATCACCTGTCAGCTTATACTCCTCTCCCTCCCCTTCCCTCTTATTCTGGCTTCCACTCCCCTTCCTTTCAAGGTCTGATGAGAGGTTTTGGCTTGAAATGTTGACTGTTCATTTCCATCCATACGTGCAGCCTGACCTGCTGAATTCCTCCAGCAATTTGAATGTGTTGACCATTTACTTCATTTCTTCTCTCTGGTCTCTCAATCTACTTTATTCCCTTTTAAAAATTATGATCGGTTCTGAGTCCTGTCGGAACCGCTATGGGTTACTGACGGAAATCCTCTCTATGGGAGGGTGACCTGCCACTACAGCTCTATTGTAAGGGTGCCAGATTGCAGTCACACCATTGAGACAATACAGCTGTTCACTGTATGGCTGCCAACAAGATGAACTTGATATGTAGCACAGTACAGACAGGTTTGATTTAAACTAGTTTTTTATCACAGCCATTTCGACACTCATTGGCCACTTTATTAGGTATACAGGTAATGCAAATATCTAATTAGGCAATCATGTGGCAGTAACTCAATGCGTAAAACCATGCAGACATGGTCAAGAGATTTAGTTGTTGTTCACACCAAACATCAGAATGGGGCAGAAATGTGATTCAAGTGATATTGACTGTGGAATGATTGTTAGTGCCAGATGGGATGGTTTGAGTGTCTCAGAAACCACTGATCTCCTGGGATTTTTACACACAACAGTCTCTGGAGTTTACAGAGAATGGTGTGAAAAACAAGAACACCCAGTGAGCATCAGTTCTGTGGGTGAAAATGCTTTGTTAATGAGAGAGGTCAGACAAGCATGGCAAGACTGGCTCAAGCTAACAGGAAGGCCACAGTAACTCAAATAACCCACGCATTACAACAGTGATGTGCAGAAGAACACAGTGACGTGTGAGAGATTGACATGTTCACAAAAGATAACTGGGGTGATGTATATTGAGTGAATTTAGTAGTATTTTAAAGCAAATGGAATAGCCAATGAGAAATGAATACCAGATGTGCTGAGTATTATTGATGGAAGAGCATACGGTTTGCTTAGAAGTTTAACTGCTCCAATCAAACCAGCCACAATGAATTTTGCTGATATTGTGAATGTAATGCAGGAATATTTAAAACCAAAACCATTGTTATTTGCAGAACACTTTAGATTTCATAAGAGAAATCAAAAGAAAGGGGACTCCATTTCAGCTTACATGGCTGAAGTGAAGAAATTTTCCGAACATTGTCAGTTCAGTAATGGGCACAATGATGCACTGAATGATTATTTAGTTTGTGGAAACTTACAAGAAAATATTCAAAAATGGCTCCTAACTGAAGTACAACTTACTCTTAAAAGAACAGTTGAAATTGCTGTACCAATGGAAACAGCAGCCAGAGACACAATTGAGTTGCATTCAGGCATGAGAGTGAGCGGTGAACAAAATTGCAATGTCTAAACAGAAACCCGCATGCCTGAATAAATTGTGTTACCATTGTGGCAGGGGCTCATGTACACCAGACCAAGATAGATTTAAAGGCAAAACTTGCAGACTGCACAGGGAAGAGAAAAAGATAAGAAGTCAAGTTGTAGTTTCAAAAAGAGCACTAATTTACATGCTGTTGATGAAAAATCTGATAATGATGAGAGTGACACAGGATCGGATAGCCTTGAGATATACAACATGAAAACTAACAAGTAATATGGCTTACACCAGAAGTAAATGGCAAATTAATTAAAATGGAATCGGACACTGGCTCGGCTGTTCAGTCATTGCACAAAATGCATTTGAACGGAATTTCAGAGATACTGAACTGAAGCCTGAAGATATCCAACCAAGAACTTATACTGGAGAAATGGTAACTCCTGTGGGAATGACATTCGTAGCAGTGAAATACAATAACCAACAAGCCACATTGGGCTCGTATGTGGTAAAAATAGGAGGGCCACCATTGTGGGGGTCATGAGTGGCTGAGACAACAGCAACTTGATTGGAGATCCATCCACCATTTGCATGCCACATCCCCTTCAATAGAGACAATTGAAAGTGAATAAAAATAGGTACTGGATGATGCCATTGCAGTGTTCAAGGATGGCAATGGAAAACTTAAACATATCAAGAATAAAATAGTGCAAAATGAAAATGTCATACCTTAGTTTTACAAAGCCTGTCTGTTTCCTTATACAATCCATGGTAAAGTAGCCAGTGAGCTGGATCGCATGAGGGCTGGAGGAACTCTTTCCAAGGTTGAGTAGAACCCATGGGCAACACCAGTGGCCCCAGTGGCCAAGAAGAATTGATCTGCCAGGATCTGTGGTGATTTTAAGGTCACTATCAACCCAATACTGAATGTAGATCAATACCCTCTACACAATATAGAGGATATTTTTGCAGGAAAACACTTCAGCAAAGTGGATTTAGCAGAAGCCTACCTGCAAATGGAGATGGAAGAATAGTCCAAAGTGTTTCTCACCAGAAACACTCACAAAGGGCTTTATCGCTACAATAGGCTTATTTTTGGAGTAGCAACTGCACTTGCACTCTGGCAGAAAGCCATGGACCAGATGCTGCAAGGCTCACAGGCACTCAGTGTTACCTTGATGACATGATTGTTACCGGTGACGATGACAAGGAACATCTCCAAAATCTCAAGACAGTGTTAGAAAGAGCACAATGCAACAAGTCTGAATTCTTTAAACCAAGTATCACTTACAGTAGTCACACCATTGATGCACAAGAATTACACAAGTGTCCTGAGAAAATTCAAGCAGTGGTGGATGCCACAAGGCTAAGGGATGTGTAACAGTTGTGGTCCTTCTTAGGATTTGTCTATTACTACAACAGGTTCCTGCTTAACCTGGCTACTGTGCTCCACCCTTTGAACTCTTTACTACAGATCGGGAAGAAATGACAATGGACAAAGCAGTGTGAGGTAGCTTTCCAAAAGACAAAGGAAATTGTGATGTCAGTCACTACTCACACATCATGATTCACATCATCCAGCGAAGCTTGCCTGTGATGCTTCGCCTTATGGTATAGGTGCAGTCATGTCACATTTATGAGTGATGGAAGTGAATGCCCCATATCCTTTGTATCACATTCCCTTACTGCTGCAGAGAAAAATTGCACAGAATGACAGAGGGGCCTTGAGTTTGGTTTGAGGTGTAAAATGTTTCAATCAGTACCTGTATGGGAGAAAGTTACTCTTGTTACTGATCTTCAACCCCTAGTGTCCATTTTCAATCCACACAAGGGTGTTCTACTAACAGCAGCAACACAAATACAGATATGTTCTCTGTTTCTTAGAGAACACATTAACAAGGTTAAATTCAGGAAGATGACTAATCATGAAAATGCTGATGGAGTGTCCCGTTTATCCTTGGAAAAGGAAATAACTGAAACATTTACAGAAGAGGTCACTGCTCTTGACATGTTCTTCCTAATGCAAATCAAAAGTCTCCCTACTAAAGCAGATGATCCAAAGGGAAACCAGAAAAGACCCCACTCTGTCTCATGTCTACATGGCCACCCAAGATGGCTGGAAAATGCAGCAGAAATCCCTGTTCCCCTATTTTTACCAATGCCAGAATGAACTTCCTCATGACAGGGTTGCTTTATGTGGGGATTGAGAAATGTTGTACCATCTAAGCTGAGAGCTAAAGTGTTGGAGGAGCTACTGTACATGTCACTCATCTAGGCATGGTCAAAATGAAAGCATTGGCTCAAAGCTTTGGTGGCCTGAGATCGATCAGCAGCTCGAGCAGATTGCTATGCACTGTTCAGGATGACAACACATCCAGAAGATGCCAACAGCTGCACCTCTCCATCCCTGGGAATGGTCTGCATTGCCCTGGCAGAGGATTCATGTGGATTTTGCAAGACCATCCGTGAGCACAAATTTCTTGGTAGGAGTGAATGCAGCTTCAAAGTGGACAGAAGTGATTCCAATAGTCTCCACTCCAGGCTCGCACACTGATGATATGTTGAGAAGCTTCTTCTCAAGAGCTGATGTTTTAGAACACTTAGTCAGTGACAATGGACCACAGTTTGTTGTAGAACAGTTTCAGTCATTCCTGAAAATGAATGGAATAAGACACGTTACATCTGCCCCATTCACCTAGTTACAAACGGCTTGGTAGAAAGATTTGTCCAAGTATAAGGAATGCACTGTGAGCAATGTCAGCAGAACACACTACACTGACACTGAATCAAAAGCTCTTCAATTTCCTCCTTACAACCTTGCATATCACAATGTAGCACACTCCACAACCAACAACTCACCAGCATTGCCATCCCTTGTCTCATGCTTGGATCTCCTCAAACCCAATCTCAGAAGGATTATGCAGGACAAACAACTGAGAAAAATTGAGGGCTCCTCAACAAGGAGGTTCAATGTTTCACTTCTGGACAGGCAGTCCTGGTGAGGGACTACAGAGGGGATCAAAAGTGGGTACTTGGAAAAATTAAGGACAGAACGAGACCACTCTCCTACACTGTGGAAATTATGTCTGATGTCATCTGGAGACGACATATCGATCAGTTGAGGACAGCAGAGTCAATTGTAAAGAAAGCTGTCCAGAGCTGTCAGAACCACTATATATAGATGATTGGAGAGCAATATGTTACATATTTGAGTTGAAATGCATTCTATATTGAGTTGGAGTTTGTAGCTAAGCAGGGAGAAGTGTTATATATTTAACATTTCTGTAATATTTGAGTAATATTGTAAACATGTTGTTTGATTAAGCATTCTTTGTTTGCATAATTCATTTTGGGTTATATGAAAAAGTATGTGAATGGCATATGTCATTATGCCACCACATCACATCATAAGTGCATGGCTTACTAAAGTAAAATGAAACTAAGTGCCCGCATCCCAGACTACCATGTTTTTCTTTGAATTAAGTTTTATGTTTTGGAGTTATAAGATTTAACGACAATGACTTGAGATCACACAGTTTTGTTCCTCCTTTGTTCCACAGTGTTGTTGGGTGAAGCCAGATACGTGACTTAAATATGGCACTATTTTTGACAGCCAATCATATGACAGCAACCATGATGCCCCAGGACTACCAGCTCTGATTGGACATATTCTTATGAGTCTCATCTGGCTCCAATTGGCCCACCCAAGTCGTTAGCCTACTCTCGCTGCCAATAAGATATGTAATTTTAAATACTGGTGTTTGAAGAAGGTGTCGAAGAAAACGCAATGGAAGGGAATTTTGCCCTCAGTTGCTTGCATCAAAATTCACTCACATCAACACTGAACTGAACCACAACCTATGGACTCACTTTCAAGGACTCTACAACTCATGTTATCGATATTATTTATTTATTATCTTGTTTTACTTTTTGTATTTGCGCAATTTGTCATATTTTGCACATTGGCTGCTTTGTCCGTTTTTTGTGTGTATTTTTTCATTGGTTTTATTCTGTTTCTTTGTATCTACAGTGAATGCCTGCAAGAAAATAACTCTCAAGGTAGTGTATGGTGACATGTACATACTTAGATAATAAATTCACCTTGAACTTTGAAACAGCTATGAGTTGTGTTCTGCTTTTGAAATTTGGTTCTGCTAAAGTTTAGGACAATGGTGTGTTTCTGCCCTATTATTTGAGCTAGAATTTAATTGGTTTTAATCAATTAAAACAAACAAACACCCCTGAATGGATAGGTCTTAATCTATTAATTTGCACTAAGATCCCCATCTATCTTGACATACCTTTTTTTTAAGCCAATTAAGTTCTGTGCAAGCAATAGATTTCAATATTCCAGGACACAGGAAACAGAATCAGATACATCCTATTCTTGCGTCTTCTACAACATTCAATAAGATCATGGCTCCTAATTTACTGCTGCTCTGCCCTAACCCCATTGCTCATAATTCACTGAATGGCTTAAAACTTAATGACCTAATCTATTAATTTTGCTTTAAGAATGCTGTGTGTGGGATTTCAAAGCCTTTACAGATTATTGACCAATCCCTTTTGTTTGTGGGGTATGTAGATCGGTAAGTGACACTACTGAAAAACAACATATGTTGGAAAAAGGCAAACTCACTGGAGTTTTGAAGAATGGCGGGGGGGGGGATGGGAATCTCACTGAAACCTAGCAAATACTTAAAGGCCTAGATGGAGTGGACATGGAGTGGATGTTTTCAATAGTGGGCGAGTTAGGACCAGTGGGTACAGCCTCAGAATCCAAGGATGTTCCTTTAGAACAGAGGTGAGGACAAATTTCTTTGGCCAGAGGCGGGGGGCGAATCTGTAGAATTCATTATTACAGATGGCTGTGGAGGCCAAGTTACTGTGTACAGTATATTTAAAGCAAAAGTTGATAGGTTCTTGGTTAGTAAGGGCGTCAAAGATTACCGCAAGAAGGCATAAGAAAGGTGCTGAATGGGATAATAAGTCAACAATAATGGAATCGCAGAGCAGCCTCAATACTGAATGGCCTAATTCTGTTTTATGGTCTATGGTCTTATGGAATAAAAGGGGTTGGAGATTACACAGAAGGAAATGATTATGTTGATGAAATAATCAAGAGAAGCCTATTGGACTGGGCTGTACAATTGCTGTTTTTCTTGTAGTTTAACTTTCTTACGCTTGTTTGTATTTTTATATAATCACCTACTGTATATATATATGTGATTGTTCAGTGAAATGGCCAAGTGCAAACCATCGGGCAGGAAGTACAGAAGCCCTAAGTATTACACCACCAGGTTTAAAAACAGCAACTTGCAAATTCCCTTCAACCATTAAGTTCTTGAACTAACTGGCAAAAAATACAGTTTAGCAACATTATGCAACACACACAAAATGCTGGAGGAACTCAGCAGGCCAGGCAACGTCTCTGGAAAAGAGTTTTGGGCCAAGACCCTTCAGCAGGGCTCAGCATGTTGACCACTTTGATTCCTTTACACTGAAATGGACTTTTTTTTTGTTAATTCTGTTCTTTCATGTAAATAGGACTGCTACATTGAGCACCTTTGCCCTGTCGACCACAAAAGATGAGATTTCCCTGCGGCCACCCATCTTAATTCTGCTTCCTATCCACATTCTGACACATCAGTCCGTGCCCTTCTTCACCGTCATGATGAGGCCACTCTCAGTTTGGAGGTGCAACACCTCATATTCTGTCTGGGTAACCACCATCTGATGGCATGAACATCGACTTCTCTAACTTCCAGTAATGTATCCCCACACCTGCTGGAACATGTTCAGGAAGCTGGCTACTTATGGCCATCACATTAACGTGAATGAATATGGGGGAGTCTGTGACTGGCTATATAGAAAAGTGAGAATGTCACCATTATTTTACTATCTGTGAGGGCAAATCAAAAGCCATGGTTGACAGCAGAGGTCTGGGCACTGCTGAGAGATTGGGATTCTGCTTTCAGGTTGGGGGATTAGACAGCTCTCAAATCAGCAAGCGCTGCGCTTTCATGCGCAATCGGGAAGACAAAACATGATTATTCACAAAGCACATGCAGCCATATCTGTGACACCAGAGACACAATGTGCATGTGGCAGGGAATTCAGACCATAATGAACTACAAGTCCATCCAGATAGGCTGAATGCCTTTTACACAGTTCAATGCATGGTACGACCACCGTCCCCCACCAAGAGGCTGGCATTCTGTCTGGCCACAGCTGATGTGAGGGAGACTCTAGCCAGGGTCAAACCATGTAAAAACTGCAGGGCCTGATAACATACCTAGTCAGGTGCTGAGGGACTGTGCAGCCTAGTTAACAGATTAGATTAGATTATGAAGACATGCAGTCCTCTTTTATTGTCATTTAGTAATGCATGCATTAAGAAATGATACAGTATTTCCTCCGGTGTGATATCACAAAACACAGGACAGACCAAGACTGAAAAAACTGACAAAACCACATAATTATAACATATAGTTACAACAGTGTAACAATACCATAACTTGATGAAGAGGTCCATGAGCACAGTAAAAAGTTCAAAGTCTCTCAAATGTCCCACATCTCACGCAGATGGGAGAAGGAAGAAAAACTCTCCCTGCCATGCCCGACCACAATCCGTCTCTGAGTCATCCGAAAACTTCGAGCCTCCGAATCAGCTGTCCGACACCGAGTACTGAGTGCCATCTCTGTCCGAACGATTCGACCTCAATCTCGATCGCCAACAGCAAGCAAAGCCAGGGATTTTGAGGCCTTCCCTCTGGAAGATTCCCGACCACACAGTAACGACAGCTGCGAACGAGCGTTTCAGAAATTTCTCCAGATGTTCCTTTGTGCTTTCACGTCTGTCTCCATCAAATCAGAATTGTCCACAGGAGTTCTAATAGACATTTTCAACATCTCTCCAGAACAGTCTACTGTCCTCCCACGCTTCATGGCAACCACCATCATCCCAGTGCCCAAAAGGTTAACAGTAGCCTGCCTTAATGACTACCATCCAGTGGCTGTGACCTCAGCGGTACAGAAGTGCTTTGAGTGGCTGGTTATGAATTGCATTAATTCCCATCTTCCTGTTACATTGAACCCTTTCCAGTTCGCTTGTCGCTCAGATTGGTCCAGTGACGATGCCATAGCCTATGCACTCCACTCCGTCCTGTCCCATCTGGAAAATGGTGCCTCATAGGCCAGAACACTATTTATCAACTTTGGCTCGGCACTTAATATGATCACTCCTCAGAAGCTGGTCGGTAAACTCTCCACATTGGGCCCCAACACCTCTCTCTGTAACTGGATCCTGGACTTCTTGACAGAAAGGCCACAGTCAGTCCGTGTTGGCAGCAACATCTCTAGCTCCATCATGCTGAGCACCAGCTTCATGCTCAGCATGTGCTGACAGGTGACTGTACTGCTAAATTCAGTTCCAAGCGAATCATCAAGTTTGCTGTTGACGCAACAGTGGTTGGCCTCAACAACGATGATGAGATGGTGCACGGGGAGGAGGTAGAGCGGCTGTTAGAATGGTGCACCTCAATAACTGGAGTCTCAATGTAGACAAGACCAAAGAGAAAATTGCAGATGTTATGAAGGTGCAGGCTGACCACTTGTCACTGCACACAAGCGGCTCCTCTGTGGAGTGAACTAGGAGCACCAAGTTTCTAGGAGTGTACATAATGGACGATCTCACCTGGTCCCTCAACACTAGCTCTTTAGTCAATAAAGCACAGCAGCATCTCCACTTCCTGAGGAGACTGAGGTGATGCCTTGCCACCCCGCCACACCCCCACCCTCTATTCTAACCAATTTTTACAGAGTATACCGACTAGCTGCATCACCAACTGGTACAGGAATTGCAAGGTATCTGACCGCAAGGCCCCAGAAGGATCGTGATGACTGCTGAGAAGATCATCGGGGTCTCTCTTCAACCCATCCAAGATATTTATCCAGAGCACTGTGCACACAGGGCCCTTAGCATTGTTAATGATCCCTCCCATCAATCCAACAATCTCTTTGACCACCCCCTCCACCCACCCCCACCGTACCATCAGGCAGGAGGTACCGTACATTAGGACCAGGACTGTTCCGATGGGAAACAGCTTCTCCCTCCAGGCTGTGAGACGACTAAACTCCCTGTCACCACCCAGGTCGCATAACATATGAAATGCCAATAGCATTTTACCGTTTACTTTTTAACTTATGCTGTAAATGCAACTTATTATTTGTTAATTTATTTGTGGTAATATTACTTTATGTGTTATGTGTGTGAGTTATATGTACTGTGTTGTGCACCTTGGTCTAGAGGAACTTTGTTACGTTTGGCAATATAAATGTATACGACTGAATGACAATAAACTTGAACTTGTTGTTTTTTCATTCCTCAGTCTGGTTCCCTTCCCATCCCTTCGCTTCTCTTCACCTGCCCATCACCTCCCTTTGGTTTCTCACCTCCATCCCTTTCTTCCATGGTCTACTGTCCTCTCTTATTAGATTTCTTCTTCTTAAGACTTTTACCTCTTACACTTATCACATCCTAGCTTCTTACTTCACCCCCCCTTCCCCCACCCACCCACTTTCCCCCAGATCTGGCTTCACCTATCATCTGCCATCTTATATTCTTCCCCCACCTTCTAATTGTGGTTTCTGTCCCCTTCCTTTCCAGTCTTGTTGAAGGGTCTCAGCCTGAAACTTTAAGACCATAAGACAAAGGAGCAGAAGTCGGCCATTCGGCCCATTGAGTCTGCTCCGCCATTTTATCATGAGCTGATCCATTCTCCCTTTTAGTCCCACTCCCCTGCCTTCTCACCATAACCTTTGATGCCCTGGCTACTCTGCCTTAACTACACCCAATGACTTGGCCTCCACTGCCGCCCGTGGCAACAAATTCCATAGATTCATCACCCTCTGGCTAAAAAAATTTCGTCGCATCTCTGTTCTGAATGGGCGCCCTTCAATCCTTAAGTCATGCCCTCTCGTACTAGACTCCCCTATCATGGGAAACAACTTTGCCACATCCACTCTGTCCATGCCTTTTAACATTCGAAATGTTTCTATGAGGTCTCCCCTCATTCTTCTAAACTCCAAGGAATACAGTCCAAGAGCGTACAAATGTTCCTCATATTCTCGGAATCATTCTAGTGAATCTTCTCTGTACCCTCTCCAACATCAGCACATCCTTTCTTAAATAAGGAGACCAAAACTGCCCACAGTACTCCAAGTGAGGTCTCACTAGCACCTTATAGAGACTCAACATCACATCCCTGCTCCTATACTCTATTCCTCTAGAAATGAATGCCAACATTGCATTCGCCTTCTTCACCACCGACTCAACCTGGAGGTTAACCTTTAGGGTATCCTGTACGAGGACTCCCAAGTCCCATTACATCTCAGAATTTTGAATTCTCTCTCCATCTAAATAATAGTCTGCCCGTTTATTTCTTCTGCCGAAGTGCATAACCATACACTTTCCAACATTGTATTTCATTTACCACTTCTTTGCCCATTCTTCCAACCTCTCCAAGTCTCTCTGCAGACTCTCTGTTTCCTCAGCACTACCGGCCCCTCCACCTATCTTCATATCATCAGCAAACTTAGCCACAAAGCCACCTATTCCATAAACCAAATCGTTGATGTACAACGTAAAAAGAAGCGGCCCCAACATGGACCCCTGTGGAACGCCACTGGTAACCGGCTGCCAACCAGAATAGGATCCCTTTATTCCAACTCTTTACTTCCTGCCAATCAGCCAACGCTCTACCCATGTATGTAACTTTCCCGTAATTCCATGAGCTCTTATCTTGTTAAGCAGCCTCATGTGTGGCACCTTGTCAAAGGCCTTCTGAAAATCCAAATATACAACATCCACTGCATCTCCCTTGTCTAGCCTACTGGTAATTTCCTCAAACAGGGTTAATGGTAAGGCACTGAGGAGTGCAGTAGAACAGAGGAATCTGGGAATACAGATACAAAATTCCCTAAAAGTGACATCACAGGTAGATAGGGTCATAAAGAGAGCTTTTGGTACATTGGCCTTTATTAATCAAAGTATTGAGTATAAGAACTGGAATGTTATGATGAGGTTGTATAAGGCATTGGTGAGGCCGAATCTGGAGTATTGTGTTCAGTTTTGGTCACCAAATTACAGGAAGGATATAAATAAGGTTGAAAGAGTGCAGAGAAGGTTTACAAGGATGTTGCCGGGACTTAAGCAATTCAGTTACAGAGAAAAGTTGAATAGGTTAGGACGTTATTCCTTGGATCGTGGAAGAATGAGGGGAGATTTGACACAGGTATATAAAATTATGATGGGTATAGATAGAGTGAATGCAAGCAGGCTTTTTCCACTGAGGCAAGGGGAGAAAAAAACCAGAGGACATGGGTTAAGGGTGAGGGGGGAAAAGTTTAAAGGGAACATTGGGGGGGCTTCTTCACACAGAGAGTGGTGGGAGTATAGAATGATCTGTCAGACGAGGTGGTAAATGCGGGTTCTTTTTTAACATTTAAGAATAAATTGGACAGATACATGGATGAGAGGTGTATGGAGGGATATGGTCCATGTGCAGGTCAGTGGGACTCGGCAGAAAATGGTTCGGCACAGCCAAGAAGGGCCAAAAGGCCTGTTTCTGTGCTATAGTTTCTATGGTTCTATGGTTCTAAAAAATTGTAATAGGTTTGTCAGGCAGGATTTTCCTTTAAGGAATCCATGCTGAGTTCTGCCTATCTTGTCATATGCTTCCAGGTACTCTGTAACCTCATCCTTGACAATCGACTCCAACAACTTCCCAACCACCGATGTCAAGCTAACAGGTCTATAATTCCCTTTATGCTTCCTTGCCCCCTTCTTAAATAGCGGAGTGACATTTGCAATCTTCCAGTCCTCTGGAACCATGCCAGAATCTATCGATTTTCGAAAGTTCATCGCTAATGCCTCCACAATCTCCACAGCTAATTCCTTCAGAACACGCGGGTACATTCCATCTGGTCCAGGAGATTTATCTACCTTTAGACTATTCAGCTTCCTGAGTACTTTCTCTGTCGTAATTGTGACTGCACACACTTCTCTTCCCTGCCACCCTTGAGTGTCTGGTATACTGCTGATGTTTTCCTCAGTGAAGACTGATGCAAAATACACGTTTAGTTCCTCCGCCATCTCCTTATCTCCCATTACAATTTCTCCAGCATCATTTTCTATCGGTCCTATATCTATAACTTTGACTGTTTATTCCATTCTATAGATGCTGCCTGACTTGCTGAGTCAACTGATGTGCCAGCCTTAAGATCAGGATTCAATTCTTACTCCAGTTTGTAATAAGTTTGTACATTCTCCCCACTAGGATTTCAATAGACAATAGGTGCAGGAGTAGGCCATTCAGCCCTTCGAGCCAGCACCGCCATTCACTGTGATCATGGCTGATCATCCACAATCAGTACCCTTTTCCTGCCTTCTCCCCATATCCCTTCACTCCACTATCTTTAAGAGCTCTATCTAACTCTTTCTTGAAAGAATCCAGAGATTGGCCTCCACTGCCTTCTGGGGCACAGCATTCCACAGATCCACAACCCTCTGTGTGAAAAAGTTTTTCCTCAACTCCGTTCTAAATTGTCTACCCCTAATTCTTAAACTGTGGCCTCTGGTTCTGGACTCCCCCAACATCGGGAACATGTTTCTTGCCTCTAGCGTGTCCAATCCCTTAAAAATCTTATATGTTTCAATCAGATCCCCTCTCATCCTTCTAAATTGCAGTGTATACAAGCCCAGTCGCTCCAATCTTTCAACGTATGACAGTCCCGCCATCCCGGGAATTAACCTTGTGAACCTACGCTGCACTCCCTCAATAGCTAGAATGTCCTTCCTCAAATTTGGAGACCAAAGCTGCACACAATACTCCAGGTGTGGTCTCACCAGGGCCTTGTACAACTGCAGAAGGACCTCTTTGCTCCTGTACTCAACTCCCCTTGTTATGAAGGCCAGCATGCCATTAGCTTTCTTCACTGCCTGCTTACTTTCAGTGACTGATGAACAAGGACACCTAGATCTCGTTGTACTTCTGCTTTTCCTAACTTGACTCCATTTAGATAACAATCTGCCTTCCTGTTCTGGGTGCTCTGGTTTCCTCCCACAATCCAAAGGTGTACGGGTTAGGGTTAGTAAATGGTGGGCATGCTATGTTGCTGCTGGAATTTTGGGGTCCTGAAGGCATGGCCACTACTGTTGAAGAGACTAATTTTGAGGAGACTAATTCTGTAAAGTCCCGTAGAATGCCAAGCCAATCATAGGCTCCCCAGGGTGGCATGGTAGTGGAGTGTAGTGGTTAGCACAATGCTTTACATGTAGGTGACCTAGGTTCAATTCCCTGTCTGTAAGGAGTTTGTACGTTCTCCCTGTGACCGCATGGGTTTCCTCCGGGTGCTCCAATTTTCTCCCACAGTCCAAAGATGTACCAGTTGGTCAGTTTATTAGTTATTGTAAATTTTCCCATGATTAAGCTAGGGTTAAATCGAGGATTGCTGGGTGGCGTGACTCAAAGTGCTGGAAGGGCCTATACTGTGCTGTATCTCAATAAATAAATAAGATGAAAAGGCGATAAATTTAAGATTTGAGTTCGACCTATCATTGCTTCAGCACAGGATAAACCTGCAGTATTTAGTAATGGATTCTACTGGAACACGAGCTACAGACTGAAGCCTTGCATAGGCACACTCAAAAGCTTGCCTCTGGGATTTTGATGATACAGATTGCACTGGGACACAGTCACTCTGACCCCAAAGATTGCTACATGTACTGTTCTTTGCAAAATGACTGAATATCAGGAAGTGATTGAAAGATACAGCATGGAAACAGGCCCTTTGGCCCACTGAGCCCATGCTGACCATCAACCTCGTATTGAAACTAATAGAACATAGAACATTACAGTACAGTACAGGCCCTTTGGCCCATAAAGTTGTGTCCATCTTTTAACCTACTCAAATATCCATCTAACCCTTCCCTCCCACGTAACCCTGCATTTTCTTTTCATCCATGTGCCCATCTAAGAGTTGCTTAAGTGTCCCTAATGTGGCTGCCTCTACTACCAGTCCACACACCTACCACTCTCTGTGTAAAGAACATGCTTCTAACATTCCCTCCTATGCTTTTCTCCAATCACCTTAAAATGATGCCCCTCATATTAGCCACTTCCACCCTGTGACACCATGGTAGCGTAGCAGTGAGCATGACACGATTACAGTTCGGGGCATTCGGAAGTTCAGAGTTCAATTTGAATGCTGTTCTTTAAGGAGTCTCTGTGGAATGCATGGGTTTTCCCCAGGTGCTCCACTTTCCTCCCACAGTCCAAAGACCTTCTGGGTAGGTTAACTGGTCATTGTAAATTATCCTGTGATCAGGTTAGAGTTAATTGGGATTGTGGGGTTGTTGGGGCAGTGTAGCTCGAAGGGCCAGAAGGGGCTACTTCATGTTGTGTTGCTAAATAAATAAATAAATGTCCCTTATCATTTTGTACACCTTTATCAAGTAACCTCTGCTTCGCCTTCACTCCAAAGAAGTACTTCATTAATTCCCACCTTTTTTTATTCTCAACATCCCCCCCCAGATTCTAACACTCATTAACAAACTACAATCTACAGGATCCGATTCACCTACCAACCCAGTCTAAACTGTGGGAGGAGTCGGAGCACCTGTAAGAAAACCCACATGATCACAGGAAGAAGATGCAAACCTCAGATGGACAGCAGCCAAGGTCAGAACTGAGCCCGAGTCTCTGGCGCAGTTAAGACACTGGTTGTACCAAAGGCACCACTCTCTGTGGCCCTTTAAACTTAAAAGAACCTGGTTTAGCCTCAGCCTCCCATATACTGGGGTGCCGTGGTAGCGTAGTGGTTAGCACAAGGCTATTACAGCTCAGAGCGTCAGAGTTTGGAGTTCAGTTCTGGCGTCATTTGTAAGGAGTTTGAACGTTCTCCCTGTGACCACGTGGGTTTCCTCCATGTTCTCCAGTTTCCTTCCCCAGTCTAAAGACGTACTGGTTAGTAGGTTAATTGATCATTGTATATTGTCCCATGATTAGGTCAGTGTTAAATAGGTGAGTTCTAGGCAGTGCCTAGAAGGGCCAGAAGGGCCTGTTCCACGCTATATCCCGAAATAAATAAATACATTTTTAAAATTTGTTGGTTAACTTCTGAAATCCTACAGCGTAAGATGTAGAACTTTAGAAGCAAGAGTTAACAGCCAAAGACAACAAACAGAACCACAAACTGTTTTGGATACTTCTGCTCCTGAAAGCCCAGTTTGTCTCACAGCAAACTTTGCATCAGTCCATTGGTACATAAATAAGCATATGTCACTGGGGAAAACAGACAAGCAACTTGGAAATAGCACTGAACATATTCAACCTACCACTTCCACATCATCAAGTCCATAAAGGTACATCTCCACATTCATCAGGAATAGATTGGAATCCAGCGCACACACACTGTTTTAATGGACTCTGGCTTCCCTTTTCAGTTCTTTTCTTTTGTAGAATAAATGGAATAAGAACAACCGTCTACTTTAGAAGGTCCTCACTCTGACAGAGGGCACAGTCACCGAGGAAGTACAGCACATCTTCCAGAGGTAAGTACACCCACTGTGACTGTTTCCACTACAGAAAGCAACAAGGCCAGAAGTTCTAATGGAGGAGAAGGCGCTGGTTAGCGACCCAGCCTCGATTCAAGGCTTTGGTCCAAAATAGCTTACAGCAGATGACGCTGGCCCCACGATCTGATTCGTTGCCTGGAATCCAAGCAACTGTCAGAGTGACAGCAGGAGCCCCCTCTTTACTGATGTATGAATACATGTGGCTCTGTGGTATTCAAAGTGTTTGCGTGCATTTGTGCAGAGAGCTTGTGTTACATAACATGCTGAAGTTGTCAAAAGAAGTCTGTGATTCCTTTCCTCCTTCATGCTTTTCTTCCTGAACTGTTTAAGGGATCAAGCATCTCAAATGTTTTAAATTGGTTTAACCTTGTGAAGGAAAGGTCAGCTGGGAGGAAGCAGGGTTTGGAAACCAGGAATGAATTAGTACCTATTAAAGTAGCCACTGAGTGTATATTTATGGTCTTCTGTTACTGTAGCTCATCCACTTCAAGTTCGACATGTTGTGTATTCAGAGGTGGTCTTCAGCACACCATGTTGTAACGTGTGGTTATTTGAGTTACTGTCACCTTCCACCAGTCTGGCCATTTTCCTCTGACCTCTCTCATTAACAAGGCACTTTCACCCACAGAACTGCTGCTCATTGGAAGTTATCTTTTTGCATCATTCTCTGTAAAATCTAGAGACTGTTATGTGTGAAAATATCAAGAGATCAGCCACTTAGTACAGAACATAGAATATTACCGCACAGTGCAGGCCCTTAGATGTTGTACAGACCTTCTACCCTACTCAAAGAACAATCCCCCAACAAAGCCCTCTGTTTCCTTATCATGTCCCTTTTCAAAGTCCCCAATTTATCTGCCTCCTCCATGACCCCAGGACCATTTTCCACGCACCCACCACTCAGTGTAAAAGACTTACCTCTGACATTTCCCCAATATATTCCTCCAATCATCTTAAAATTATGCCTCCTCGTATTAGCCATTTCCGCCCTGGGAAAATGTCTCTGGCTGTCCACTTGATCTGTGCCTCTTATCATCTTATACACCTGTATCAAATCACCTCTCATCCTCCTTTGCTGCAAAGAGAAATACCTTAGCTTGCTTAACCTATCCTCATAAGACATGTTCTCCAATGCAGGCAGCATCCTGGTAAATCTTCTTTGCAATCTCTCCATAGCTTCCACATCCTCCCTATAATGAGTGACAGGAACTGAACACAATGCTTCAAGTTGTGGGGTTTAATGGGGAAATAAAGAATGTCATTTATAGATTCAAAGAGAGGTACAACATGGAAACGGGCCCTTTGGCCCACTGAGTATTCATTTACCATCCACTGCCCATCTACACCAATCACATTTATTTCATTCTTCCCACATTCTCTTTAATGCTGTCCAGATTCTTACAACTTACAGTGATCGATGTCTTTTGAATGTGGGAAGAAAGCAGAGGAAACGCCCGCAGTCACAGGATTGAACATACAAATTCTACACAGACAACCCCCAAGGTCAGTATCTAACCTGAGTCCTCTGTCACTGTGAGACAGCTGCACATCTTCCTCATGAATGAATAGAAACAGCAATAAGGGTAAATTCATCAAGATAATGAAAGAATAATAAAGGGAGATTGATGGGAAAATGGACATAAATGTAGAAATAGAAAGATAAAAGGACTCATACATATGTATTAGGACCAAGAATGGGCCATTTGATCCCTCAAGCCGACAGACTTTGATAATTTGGGGATGATCCGAATCACTTTATACATAACCAGTGAAATATCTCTTGCAATGTAATGTTCTCCTCTTACCTTCTGACACTGTGACCTGGAACTTCTTGCTGATCACACTCAACACTTGCTCAATGAGACTTGGGAGTCCTCATGCAGGATTCTCTAAAGGTTAACTTGCAGGTTGAGTCAGTGGTGAGGAAGGCAATGCAATGTTAGCATTCATTTTGAGAGGACTAGAATATAAAAGCAATGATGTAATATTCAGTCTTGAAAAGCCATTGGCCAGACCGCACTGCCAATCAGCCAATTTTCTATCTATGCTAGTATCTTTCCTGTGATACCATAGACTCTAACTTGTTATACAGCTTCATGTGTGACACATGTCAAAGGCTTTCTGAAAATCCAGGTAAACAACATCCACAGACTCTCCTTTATCTATCCTGCCTGTTATTCCCTTAAAGAATTTCAACAGATTTGTCAGCCAAGATTTCCCCTTAAAGAAACCAAGCTGACTTTGGCCTATTCTATCATGCGCCTCCAAGTACCTCGAAACCTCCTCCTTAATAATCTTGCCAACCACTGAGGTCGGACTAACTGGCCTATAATTTCCTTTCTTTGCCTCCCTCCCTTCTTAAAGAGTGGAATGATATTTGGAATTTTCCAGTCCTCCTGAACCATTCCAGAATCTAGTAATTCTTGAAAGATCGTTACTAATGTCTCCACAATCTCTTCAGCTACCTCTTTCAAAACCCTGGGACGTAGTCCATCTGGTCCAGGTGACTTATCTACCTCCAGACCTTTCAGCTTCTCAAGCACCTTCTCCTTAGTGCTAGCAACTATACTCACTTCTGCCCCCGACACTCTCGAATTTCTGGCATACTAATGTCTTCCACAGGGAAAACTGATGGAAGATACTTATGTGCTGCCATTGGCATGGATCTAGAGGAGGTTAAGGATAATAATCCTGGGAACGAAAGTGTTAATGTATGAGGAGTATTTGATGACTCTGGGTCTGTACTTGCTGGAGTTTAGAAAAATGAGCAGAAGTCTCATTGATACCTATTGAATATTGAAAGGCCTAGGTGGAATGGATGTGGAGAGGACATTTCCTATAGTGGGGGAGTCTAGGACCAGAGGGCACAGCCTCAGAATAGAAGGTAGAAGGGTGACCTTTTAGAACAGATATTAGGAGGAATTTCTTTAGCAGTGGGTGAAGAATCTGTGAAATTTGCTGCTACAGATGGCTACGGAGGTCAAGTCATTGGGTATATTTAATGCGGAGATTGATAGCTTATTGACTAGTCAGGGCATCAAAGGCTACGGGAGAGGAAGGAAAATGGGATTGGGAGGATAACAAATCAGCTTGATGGAATAGCAAAGAAAATTCGATGGACCGAATAGCTTAATTCAGCTGTTATGTCTTATGGTCTTATGGCCTCACCTTAGTGGGATCTAAAAGCAACTCCTCTTTGGACAGGAGCTGCTGGCTCAGCTCCTGTGGCTCTGAGCACGCGCACAATTTGAAGTGTAGCGAGGATATGTGGGTGAGAAATGAATGAGGACCACGCACAAAATCCTCTGCAGAAACACCAAAGTCCTGTCTCAGCTTTGCCTACTGTCAAAGTTTCTCTCTGCCTAAAGACTTAAAATGTATTATAATCAGAATTTTTGAAATTTCATTTTTAAAATTTCATATATTTATATATTAATTTTTTTAATGAAATAAAAATAAATAACAATTAAAATAAAGAATTAAACAATAAATGGGGATATTAAAGAAAACAATTAAAACTTAAAATCAAATAAAGGCACAGATGAATATATTTAAGTTATTAAAACTACTAAACAAATGGCAAAAGCAATTTAAGCATGAACTTTCTAAACTTCTTCACTTCCACAATAGGAGCCTAAGGGATGTCAAGTATCTCAACAGGTTTGGTGCTTCTTCTATCAAGGAGTTGGTTGGTTTGGTGGTTCAGACTCAGAGCATGGAATGATCTTGAGTAGTGAGTGCTTCAGAACAGGACAGAGGTATTCTGTCTGTTGAGCTTGCTAGGAATGACCATGGACACCACCTCAGTAATTTTGCTCTCTTTTTAACTACTTATTTAATTTTACATATTTACTTGTAATATATTTTATATATTTAATTTCATATAAATTGCAAGATAAACCATATATAAATTTCATGTATATACTGTATATCTTTTGTACTTATTGTATTTATAGTATATCTTATGGATTACACTGTACTGCTGCCACAAAGGAACTAATTTCACAACATACGTCAGTGATAATAAACCTGATTCTGATTCTGAATGGGTAATTGATAAGACTGTAACACACACAAAATACTTGAGGAACTTAGCAGGCCAGATAGCATCTATCCTTTTCATGGTCTTTGTCTATGTTTTTCCCTGCCTTAATAAAGCAGCCAGCATCATCAAAGACCAGCACCCCCCACCATCCCTGACTTTCTCTCTTCTTCCCCCTCCCATTTGGCATAAGATACAAAAGCCTGAAAGTTTGTACCACTAGGCTCCAGGACAGCTTCTATCCTGCTGATATCAGACTATTGAATGGACCCTTGGTAATGTATAGAGCGGCACAGTGGTGTAGCAGTTAGCATAATGCTTTACAGCACCGGTGATCCGAGTTCAATTCCTGCTGCTGTCCAAAAGGAGTTTGTATGTCCCTTCTGAGACTATGTGGGTTTCCTCCAGGTGCCCTGGTTTCCTCCCACAATCCAAAGATGTATGGGGTAGGGTTGTGCATGCTATGTTGGCACTAGAAGCATTGCGACATTCCTGGGCTGCCTCCAGAGCATCCTCAGACTGTATTGGTTGTTGACACAAACGATGCATTTCATTGTATGTTCAAATTTCGAAGTGCATGTGACAAATCAAGTCAATCTTTAAAATCTTGATAAGATGGGCTCTTGACCTCAAAATCTACCTTGTCATAACTTTGCACCTTATTGTGTCCCAGCACTGCACTTTCTCTGTAACTGTAACACTTTATTCTACATTTTGTTCTTGATTTCCCTTTGTATTGCCTCAGTGTGCTGATGTGATGAAATAATCTGCATGAGTTGTTTGCAAAATAAAGTTTTGCTCTGTAACTCAGTACATGTGACACTAATACACCACTTTACCAAAACTGAACTGAGAGTAAGCCTATGAACTCAATTCCCCATCAAGTCTTGAGCTCCAAACCATCAGACTCAGGAGGTCAGAGTAATGCCAACAAAGACAAATTAGCAAGACATGGAGATTACACTGAAGTGCAGACTTTCCAATTCATTACTGATTTGATTCAAAGGCACTTTATAAATGGGGGCACCATGGTAGTGTCACAGTTCGCACAATGCTATTACAACTTGGAGCATTGGAGTTCGGAGTTCAATTCCAGCGGCCTCTGTAAGAAAGTTTGTATGATCTTCCTGTGTAACTGTGTGGGTTTCCTCTCACAGTCCAAAGATTTACTGGTTGGTAGGTTAATTGGTCATTGTAAATTGTCCTAGGATTATGCTAGGGTTAAATAGGTGGGTTGCTGGGTGATGTGGCTCATTGGGCCGGAAGGGCCTGTTCCACAATGTATCTCTGGATAAATAAACACACATTGCTATTTACGAGTATACTTTGACAATTTTCTGGAGGCCCCGCTTGAACACTGAATAGGCAAGACATGGCACTGATGTAAGTGAGATGAGCTGTATCATCTCATTCTCAGTACCAGGAGTGATTTGCCACAAATTGACACATCTGACGTATCCTACTATTTCTGCATTTAATGTGACAAGTACGATTTTTCCCGCAAGCAACTGTGACTTTTTTCCTTCAATTTTGGTCTTTAAGGGATCTAATTTTTTTAGAAAAAAAATTGGTTTCTGTCAACAAATTCACTGACTACATTTGTACTCTTGAGGACTGATACTCAGAAGAGAGAACCGTAAACAACTATGGAATTATTTGATGTTCAACACACTGTTTAAAGCAGAACAGAGGTGCTTTAGCCTCACAGCTCCAGGGACCCATGTCTGATATTGACCTCTCTTGCTGTCCGTGTGGAGTTTGCATGCACTCCCTGTGACCAGGTGGGCTTCATCTGGCTGCTCTGTTTTCTTGGCATGTCATAAAGATGTGTCAGTAGGTTAGTTGACAAAGCTGACAAAAAGTAGTGAATACACATCAGCCCATCACAGGAAAAACCCTTCCCACCACTGAGTACACCCACAGGCAGCTTTGCCACAAGACCCCCAGGGACCCCACCATCTAGGCTTTCTTCTCACTGCCTTAGCTCCCACACCACCAGGTTCAGGAACAGTTATTAACCTTCAACCATCAGGGTCTTGAGCCATAGTGGATAACTTCACACACCTCAACACTCAACTGATTCCACATCTGGTGGATTCAATTTCAAGGACTCATGTTCTCTGTACTTATTTATTTTTGTATTTGCACATTAGCTGTTTGTCAGTTTTTGTTTGCATGTGTTTTCAATTATTCAGCTGTATTTCTTTGTTCTACTGTGAATGCCTGCAAGAAAATGAATGACATACAGCATATGTGGTGAACGGGCGGAACTAGAGATCGCACAAGAGGGCAACTCCTGTCACCTCATCCGCGAAACAGTTAGGTTCTTCATATCCTAATGTCTCTGTTTTCCTTCTCGGTAATTGATTTGCCGATTCTTGAGTTGGGGAACTCAAAATAAAAGACCAAAGTTTCAGACTGACTGTAACATTGAAATAACGACTGTTGTCTCCCCTCTCATTGTGGAAGGAGTGATACCTGTCTCTCCCTTGAGATAGGGAGACGCTGTGGGATGTTGAAATGTTGGAGTGAACAGTTAGTTTTTGGTGGACTGTAGACCATGGTCTCTCTTTGGGGATTTTGCTGTTGCTGGCATAGTGGGTGGTGGGAATGCTGATGTTTTATGCTAGAATAAGTGGAGGAGGGGAGAGGTGAGGGTTGATGCTGCTTGCTACTGCTTGTGCATTGGAGAGGGCAGGGGGATTTGGGGTTCCTACATCTTTTTTCTGTCATTCATTCTTTAGGGGATTTTCTTCTGTTTTGAGGATGTCTGTGGAGATTTCAGGTTGCATATTGTATACATTCTCTGATATTAAATGTAACTATTGAACTATTAAAGTTGTCATAGCCAGGAGAGATGGGGGTAGTGGGAATGAGCTCCCACTACCTATTAAATGCTCCCAATGGCATGCGTCTCAAATAACCTCTGACAACCAAACCCAGATCCTGGCCTTCACGTGTGGCTTAGCTACTAAGTCCAACGGAACCATTTTTTCTGACAGGGGAAGGGGCAAAGGCGGGTTACTAGCATCTTAAAACCAATTGCTTTGGGCAGATGGGGCTCGTCAGCCGTGGTTGGCAGCTCATCCAGGAGAAGGAAAGCTCCGATCTCAAAACTCCACTGACTTATGGGGAAGGCTTCAGAAATAAACCCCAGGAAAAATTCAGAGGCGGGAGTCCATAAGGCGGTCCAAAGTTGAGTTCAAATCTGACTGTCAACTCCAGCAATGCTGCTGGTGCCAAACTGTATCAGTTTCGGCTGTTCCTTTGAATTCATCAATTGTGTGGAGAGGGGGAACTTGCTACATGGGCAACAGCTTGCTCTCCATATCGTAGTGCCCTGGCTTGCATATCACGTAGACAGCTAGGATGCGATATCCATGGCTGACCGTGACCAATGGAGGGCTTCACGGTATATGTACTTTGATAATAAATTTATTTTAAACTTTGAACTGAGTGTAGCAAAGTAGCAAAGAAGAGTTGATGGGTGTGTGAAAGAGAATTCAGATTCGGATTCATTTATTAATCGTATGTATATCAAAACAACAGTGAAAGGTAGTGTTTGTGCTAACAACTAACACAACCTAAGAATGTGCTTGGAAGTGTCCGTAAATGTCGTAACAGATCTGGCACCAACATAGCACGCGCACAATGTTCAGCAGAACACCACAAGCAACAGCAACAACAAAACAACAGCAAAACCTTCCCCCACACCTACCCTCCACTGGGGGCAGAGGTGTCAGAGGTACTGTCAGCTTTTTACACAGAGAGCAGTGGCTGTGTGGAATGCCCTGCCAGGGCGATGGTGGAAGGAGATACGTTAGGGACATTTAAGAGGTTCTTAGATAGGCACATGAAAGTGAGTCTGCAGGTTTTCGAATCAGTTCTGATCTAAGCTGGTGCCATTGCCTGTGTGTGGCCCATACCTTTCCTATCCATGTACCTGTCTAAATGCCTTTTAAATGTCTCAACCACCTCCTCTGGCAGCTCGTTCCAAATGCTGACCACCCTCTGGGTGAAACTTTGCTCCTCTAGTTTCTATTAAATTTCTCTCCTCTCACCTTAAACATCTGCCCCTCTAGTCCTCTAGTTCATGATTCCCTGACCCTGGGAAACAGCATTCAGTTCATAGAACATAGAACATAGAAAAGTACAGCACAGTACAGGCCCTTCGGCCCACAATGTTGTGCCGACCCTCAAACCCTGCCTCCCATATAAGCCCCCACCTTAGATTCCTCCATATACATGTCTAGTGGTCTCTTAAACTTCACTTGTGTATCTGCCTCCACCACTGACTCAGGCAGTTCAACTACAGTCAACCAGTAAACTTCATTTAAATGATGGCATCTCCCTAATGAGGGCAACATGATTGAATTACCGACTCCCTGCTTACTCCCGGACCTGTGTTAGTCTGCAGAGTCTGGATTTCTCTTTTACACTCCTGAAATAAACCCTGTCCACAGCTGTTACCAAAAGTAATACATCTCTGCACACTCCCTCTCCATACTCTGTACTCTCCCCCCAGATGAATTAAAGGGACATTGTTCATTATGTGTTAAGTTACTTACTTGGGAATAATAGATAAAGTCTTTATTTATTTATTGAGATGCAGTGTGGAACAGGTTCTTCTGGCCTAATGACCACACTGCCCAGCAACCACCTATTTAACCTTAGTCTAATCACAGGACAATTTACCTACTGAGAGGAAACCAGGGCACCTGGAAGAAACCCACACACACAGGAAGAATATACAAACTTTCTGACAGAGGACACTGGAATTGAACTCAGAACACTGACGCCCCAGACTGTAATAGTGTCATGCTAACCGCTACACCTCTGTGGCGCCCCCAGTTTTAGACCCGCTTAGCCTGGGAAACAGACTACGACCATCCACCTTATCTATGCCACTTACGATTTTGCAAACCTCAGCCTCCTACGCTCCAGAGATAACAGCCCCAGCCTGTGCAGTTTCTCCTGATAACTTAAGCTATGAACCACATTCCTTGCCTCACTGTGTTGACAGAAGCATAATCAACAACAGGATAAAGGTAAGATTGGCTTTACTTGAAACATACAGCAAAATGAGCCATTTGCATCAAAGACTAACACAGTTAGTGTCAGGTGTGCTGGGCAGCCTGCAAGTGTCACTGTACTTCTGGCACCAACATAGTATGTCCACAATCAACCAACCTTAACCCCTACGTCGTTGGAATGTGGGAAGAAACTGGAGCACCCAGGGGAAACCCACACAGCCACAGGGAGAACACACAAACATACAAAGCTGCAGGAAATGAACCCCAATCTTAGTGCTGGTGATGTAAAGCATTACGCTAACAGCTATGCCACTGTGCTCTGGAACTGCTGTTTCCCTTGTAAGAATCAATGTTTTTTAAAAGTCTGTCATAAACCTTTGAATTCCAACTCATGGTAATGATGTTAATATTACAGTAATGGTTGCAAAATAAATGGGAGCACCTGGATTTGAACTAGGGACCTCTTGATCTGTAGTCAAATACTATACCGCTAATCTCTACCCCCAACCTTGAAGTGTTTCACCCATACAGGCTTATTAGTGATTATCAAACTATCTGTGCAGCTATAGATGAATATTTGTCAGAATAATTTTTTATTACAGATAGATATATCAGTGGTTGTGGCTAGACCAATTAATCTACTAACCCATACCATCTTTGAACTGTGGGATGAAACCAGAGCAGCCAGAGGAAACCCATGTAGTCATGGGGAGAACATACAAACTCCTTACAGGTAGCAGCGGGAATTGAACCTGGTTGCTGGTGCTACACGACTGAAAGAAACCCGGTGTCTTGAAAACAGAAAATAAAGTTGTTTGATCTATTTTAGGCCAACTTCAATGGTTTTTGTAGCATTGCAAAAAAGTTTACAAAGGAAGTATGGAGTAATCACTTTTTTTAATAGCACACTGGTCCAGTTATCTTATGCAGCAATGCAAGTTCCAATACAATTCAATGGGAACCATGACCACTGAACTCTTAAACTGTTGCAGGATAAAGTGTAAAAGCTATGGAGGAAATTCAAAAAAACATAAGAATAGAAGCAGGAAATCTGAAACACGAGATTCTGCAGATGCTGTAAATCCAGAGGAACATAGACAAAATTCTGGAGGAACTCAGCAGGTTAGGCAGCATCCATGGAGAGGAATAGAAACATAGAAACATAGAAAATAGATGCAGGAGTAGGCCTTTTGGCCCTTCGAGCCTGCACCGCCATTCATTATGATCGTGGCTGATCATCTAACTCAGAACCCTGTACCTGCCTTCCCTCCATACCCTCTGATCCCTTTAGCCACAAGGGCCTTATCTAACTCCCTCTTAAATATAGCCAATGAACTGGCCTCAACTGTTTCCTGTGGCAGAGAATTCCACAGATTCACCACTCTCTGTGTGAAGAAGTTTTTCCTCATCTCGGTCCTAAACGGCTTCCCCTTCATCCTCAAACTATGACCCCTCGTTCTGGACTTCCCCAACATCGGGAACAATCTTCCTGCATCTACCCTGTCCAATCCCTTTAGGATTTTATACGTTTCAATAAGATCCCCCCTCAATCTTCTAAATTCCAGAGAGTATAAGCCTAGTTTATCCAGTCTTTCTTCATATGAAAGTCCTGTCATCCCAGGAATCAATCTGGTGAACCTTCTTTGTACTCCCTCTATGGCAAGGATATCTTTCCTCAGATTAGGGGACCAAAACTGCACACAATACTCCAGGTGTGGTCTCACCAAGGCCTTGTACAACTGCAGTAGTACCTCCCTGTTCCTGTACTCGAATCCTCTTGCTATGAATGCCAGCATACCATTTGCCTTTTTCACCGCCTGCTGTACCTGCATGCCCACTTTCAATGACTGGTGTACAATGACACCCAGGCCTCGTTGCAACTCCCCTTTTCCTAATCGGCCACCACTCAGATAATAATCTGTTTTCCTGTTCTTGCCACCAAAGTGGATAACCTCACATTTATCCACATTAAATTGCATCTGCCATGAATCTGCCCACTCACTCAACCTATCCATGTCACCCTGCATCCTCTTAGCATCCTCCTCACAGCTAACACTGCCGCCCAGCTTCGTGTCATCCGCAAACTTGGAGATGCTGCATTTAATTCCCTCATATGAGTCATTAATATATATTGTAAACAACTGGGGTCCCAGCACTGAGCCTTGCGGTACCCCACTAGTCACTGCATGCCATTCTGAAAAGGTCCCGTTTATTCCCACTCTTTGCTTCCTGTCTGCTAACCAATTCTCCACCCACACCAATACCTTACCCCCAATACCGTGTGCTTTAAGTTTGCACACTAATCTCCTGTGTGGGACCTTGTCAAAAGCCTTTTGAAAATCCAAATATACCACATCCACTGGTTCTCCCCTATCCACTCTACTAGTTACATCCTCAAAAAATTCTATGAGATTCGTCAGACATGACTTTCCTTTCACAAATCCATGCTGACTTTGTCCGATGATTTCACCGCTTTCCAAATGTGCTGTTATCACATCTTTGATAACTGACTCCAGCATTTTCCCCACCACTGATGTCAGGCTTACCGGTCTATAATTCCCCAGTTTCTCTCTCCCTCCTTTAGTTGATAGTTGATAGTTGATAGTAGTTAGTTGATAGTTAATGAACTTCCATGCTGTCTGCTTGGAGGCTATCCAGATGGAACATGAGGTATCGCCTCAATGTGGCAGTAGTGGAGGCCATAGTTGGAATGGGAACGGGAAGTCAATTTGAAATGGGTGGCCACCGGGAAGTCCCACCTTTTGGTGGCAGATGGTGATCGACAAATAGAAGCAGGAATAGCACACACAAGCGCATGTGGTTCTGCCATCATTTCAAGTATCATTGCGTAAACGTTATCTAAACTGTTTCCCATGCAGCTACATCCATAATTAAGGAAACCAACACTTTACAAAATGCCCTCTTACCGATGCCTTACATAGTGAAATATAACCTAGCTACTTTTGCATTCAGTTCGCCTCGCAAGTAATAACACTTTGTTAGGATTCCAGACTACTTGGTGATAATTGTCTCGTAGCTGGAGATTGCCTGTCCAATCGACAGCATGACCCCTATCCTAGGGCACTGCAGGCTGGTCGGAAGCCCCTGGATTTGAACTGGGTCTCCATATGCAGTAATTTGAAGAGTAGTAATTTGAAGTCAGAGTATTTATACCAGAGTTGGGATATTGTGTTGAAGTTGAATGTACAAGATGTGGTGAAGTCAAATTTGGAGTATTGTATGCAGGTCTGGTCATCTACATACAGAAAAGAGTATAGAAAAATTTACAGGGATGTTACTGGCACTTGAGAACCCGACTTATAGGGAAAGATTGGATAAATTACAAATTTATTCCCTGAAGTGAAGGAGAATAAAGGGATATTTGATAAAGCTGTACAAAATTGAGAGGTATAGATAGGGTAAGCGCAAACAGGCAATTTTTACACTGAGATTGGGTGAGACTACAACTAGAGGTCAAGGGTTAAGGCTGAAAGGTGAAATGTTTAAGGGGAACATGAGGGAAAACTTTTTCACTCAGTGGGTGGTGAGAATGTGGAATGAGTGAAGGAGAATAAAGGGGCATTTGATAAAGCTGTACAAAATTGAGAGGTATAGATAGGGTAAGTGCAAACATTGAAGAGAAGTTTGGATCAGTCCATGGATAGGGGGGTGGGTATGGTGCGCTATGGTCCAGGTATGGGTCAGTTGAACTAGGCAGAAAAAGAATTCAACACAGACTAGATGGGTTGAAGGACCTGTTTCTGTGCTGTAGAGTGCTATGACTCTATCAGCTTGAAAGTTTCTGAAATTATTGCTTTTCTTAATTGGGAGAAGTTGGGGAGAGAATAGAAAATGCTGGAAACAATAGCAGGTCATGCAGCATCTGTGGAGTTAGTCCTTTTTATGTTTGAAATATTAACTCAGCCTTCTTTTCCACAGATGCTGCCTGACCTGCTGAGTGTTTTCAGATTTCAATTTTTTATTTCAACTTCATTTGCTCTTTGATTTTCTAATGTAGGGAGAGAATTTTTCTTTTCAAATAAGGTGATTGGATAAGAAAGGAGTGCTGCCAAAAGAAAACAGCATCCATCATCAAAGATCCCCATCATCCAGGCCGTGCTCTCTTCCCACTGCTGCCTTAGGTTTGATACCACCAGGTTCAGGAACAGTTATTACCCTTCAACCATCAGGCTCCTGAACCAATACCCCAACACTGAACTGATTCCACAACCTATGGACACTTGCAAGGATTTGATAAACTTTATAGTTTTATATGGTTAAATCTTAAGGAAACCCAATTCAACAGTAATATGAGGCAGCTTCATCAGAAGGATTGTAATGGTAGATGAAGACATTTTATCCCCACACCTCCTTAAAGGCAGTTTGGGATGGACAGTGAGCTAAAAACAAATCAAACACTTGCAATATACATTCAGTGGCCAGTTTATTAGGTACACCTATAAACCTGCTTGTTAATACAAATATCTAATTAGCCAATCATGTGGCAGCAACTCAATGCACAAAAGCATGCAAACGTGGTCAAGAGGTTCAGTTGTTGTTAGAAAATCAAAGAGCAAATGAAGTTGAAATAAAAAATTGAAATCTGAAAACACTCAGCAGGTCAGGCAGCATCTGTGGAAAAGAAGGCTGAGTTAATATTTCAAACATCAGAATTGGGAAGAAATGTGATCTAAGTGACTTTGGTTGGTTCAAGCTGTTACAACACACATCTGACTGCGCCATCTTCCAGGGTTCAGATGCCCTATCTCTATGGAATATGGATAGCTGATAAAAATTCAGGCCTGCCCCACTAATTGGCAGCCATGTTTTGGCAGCAGGATTTCAGTATTTAAGGAGCTCCTGAGCTGAGATTTATCCGCTGTACTTCGGATTCTCATCCTGTGTCTAGTTTAGAACACTTTCTTCGATTCTGTCTCACATTTTGTCTCGATTTAGTCTTAAATACCCCAGCACTTGGTCTCTCATCACATAAGATTACAGGAAGGTGACAGTAACTCAAATAACCAAGTGTTACAACAGTGGTGTGCAGAAAAGCATCTCTGAACACACATGTTGAACCTTGAAGTTGATAGGCTGGAAGAAGACCACTCTGGGTTCCACTCCTGTACCTAATAAAGTAGCCACTAAGTATATAAGATGCCAGTGCCAGTCAGTGAGTTAGGAATAGGCAGATGCTGTCTGTTACTGAGTCTCTCCAGCATCTTGCATGTTGCACCAGATTCCAGCATCTGCCTTCTTTTGTGACTCCTAGTCTGAGATGAAGGGCGTAGTCAGAGATCCTGATAAGCTGAAGACTCAGACCAATGATCTGGGGACATGAGTTCAAGAAGGACTTTCGCAGGAGGGAAATCCAAATACAACCAATCAAATAATCTGTAATTTAAAAAAAATAGTATCTGTGGCGTGGTGGTGCATCTTCTGCTTCACAACTCCAATGACCTGGGTTCAAGCCTGACCTCCGGTGCTGTCTGTGTGAAGTTTTCATATTCTGTCCATTACTGCATGGTTGTCCTACCAGTGGTTGCTCTGGTTTCATCTTATAGACTAGAAGCTGTTAGGAAGGTTAATTGGCACCTGCCATTAGTGTGCATTAGTGCAGGTCAAAATCAAAAAGAATCAAAAAGAAATTGACAGGAAAGGGTGATCTACAGAACTTTCAGGAGGAAGTTAACCACAATGATTTAAGGAAATGTGTGGAGGTCCATTCAGGCCTGGCTATTCAGCGCTGATCCTGCTCTTACCCTTGTCACCCCTGACAATGGCACCCTTTCACAACTGATTCCCGTGGGCAGGTTAACCATCAGAGCAGGGAACAAGAGGAAGGTATGTGGCCCCTCATCCAGTTTAATCAAAGTCTCTCCACCTACCCTTCAAATCCCTCTATCCTTCATTTCCTCATGTGATCCCTTTATCCCTCATTTCCCCAATTCCACCATCAGACCAGACTTTGAGTCTACCTAACCACAGTTTGGAGGCAGACAATGCTGGAGGTTTACACCCCTCACTCTGAGGAACTTCCCCTCGGCTTAGTCCTAAATGGCTTGCTCCTTACCCCATCTCTATGGTTCTGGGCTTTGAAGCCCCTGGCTGCATATCCATGTGCTCAGTGTGTAATCACCTCTAACTTGCAGTGAGTGCAGGCTAATCATACTCACCCCTCTCTCCTTGTCAGACAAACTCCTCATCCTGGGATTAATTCCACTAAATCTACATGGTACAGACTCTATGTCCCTCTCTAACTATGGAAAAAAATATAATGGACAATACTTCTAGCATCGTCCTAGGCCAATGCAGACTGTGGGGCAAAAAAAAAACCTTTAATATCTCCTCTCTTGAAGGGTCTCGGCCTGAAATGTTGACAGTTTATTCCTCTCCATAGGTGCTGCCTGACTTGCTGAGTTCCTGCAGCATTGTGTGTGTTGCTCCTCTCTTGAGTTTGAGCATCCTGCACTGCACCCACAGAATGGTTTTGACAGCCAGCAAGACACTGGCCGCAAAACCAGTATGTAAAATCGATTGTATCTTTGACATTTAATATAATTCAAAAACAACTTGGGCACATTGGAAAATAATGCTAATTACCAGTTATTAAACATCTCACATCACCTCTAACCCATGAGCTCTTACTTTAACTAATAACCGATTGTCCCACACTTCATCAAATACTGTTTGGAGAATCCAGATCTACTCCACCCACTGGCCCTGTCTTATTTTTGGCTGATTTGGCATATTTTCATTGGGTCTGCTTTTATTTTCTTTTTCACCACATCAGTTAGCCATGGCCAGGAGCAATTTATCTCATTTAAGTTCATGTCATGGCAAAACCTCATAGGAGTGAACTACAGATACAAGACAACACATTCCTATTAATTCTGTTGGTGATGTGCAAGGAAGAATGGAGATTTCACTCAAAAATCTGAAATCAAAAGACAGCCTGTCCTGGGGTTAGAAGGCCACATGTGCATTAGTGGGTGGGCTGGAGGGAAGAACAGGATTTGTTTTGTGTTTGTTATTTTGTCACTTAGTATGTTCTGTTTTGTTAAGTTGATCTGCTGGGCATAATGGGCATGCTATGTTGGTGCTGGAACGTGTGGCAACATTTGCAGTCTGTCCCCAGCAGATCATTGGGTGGGCAAGTTGTTCACAGAAACAACACATTTTATTATATGCTTCAACGTACATATGATAAATAAATCTGAATCTGAAAAAAATCTAATGAGGAATATTTAAATTAAGTCACTGTAATGACTTACCTAGGCTTCACCTAGGCAGTATCTATCATCAAGAATCAAGTTGAATCCATTATCCCTGGGCTGTTTCTTGAGAAGAGTCACATAAACCAATCTGAATTTGCCTGCATGTTCACCAAATCCCTACAAAGTCTGTGGTGACCCAAAGAGCAGCATTCCCCTCAGTGTCTAAGGAATCCCAGTTCACCTCTATGGAGGGCCAAATACTAAAATCAAGGGGGCAAACATTGAAGACTGAAGATTGGTCAGAAGTCTGGAAGTTCAGGCCGATGGCCGAAGCCTGGAGACTGGAAACCTATCCTGGAGCTGGGGGATTGTGTGTGTGGCTGAGTAGAAGGGAAAGGGAGAAAGAAAGAGGCTTGTTTTGTGTTCTGCGTTGTTCTGCCTAGCACTGTGGGCATACTATGTTGACGCCAGAATGGGTGGTGACACTTGCGGGCTGCCCCCAGCACATCCCAGGTGTGCTGAAAGTTAACATAAATGAGGCATTTCGCAGCATGTTAACATGTACATGTGATACATGCCAAGATGGTGTAGTGGTTAGCATTATGTTATTACAGCTTGGGGTGTTCAGGAGTTCAAAGTTCAATTCCAGTATTGTCTGGAAGGAGTTTGTACGTTTTCTCCATGATTGTGTAGGTTTCCTCCAGGTGCTCTGGTTTCCTCCCGCAGTCCAAAGACATACGAGTTAGTAGGTTAATTGGTCATTGTAAATTGTCCTGTGATTAGGTTAGGGTTAAATCAGTGAGTTGCTGGTGCTGCAGCTCATTGGGTCAGAAGGGCCTGTTCTGCAATATTTCTCCAAATAAAACAAACAAACAAATAAATAAATAAATCTGAAGCTGAATCTAATTCTGAGGGCTGTCTTCCCCTCAGGAGCTCCACTGCAGGTACGATGCTGAACTGAAGCCCCAGCTGTTCTCTTAGGTAGGTAAGAAAAATCCCATGAAATTGCTTTGAATATGACTCGGAGGAACTCCAGGCCACCGTTCATCTCACAGAAACAAAAATATAATTTTTGTGATCCCATTCCTCTTTGTCAAGGCATGCATTGTGAAAACCTGCTACTGTGTTTCTTACAATACAAACACTTTGAAAGTGGTTCATTAACACAAGAGATTCTGCAGATGCTAGAAATCTTGAGCATCACACACACATGTTGGAGTCAGCATGTCAGGCAGCATTTAAAAAGATCGGCTTTATTCATCACATGTATATTGAAACATACAGTGAAGTAGGTCATTTCTGTTAAATCAAATCAGTGAGGGTTGTGCAGGGGGCAGCCCGCAAGTGTTGCCATGATTCCAGCGTCAACATAGCATGCCCACATGGAGGGGATGGGAGTAAACAGTTGAGTTTTTGGGCTGAGATCCTTCATCGGGAAAATGATTCATTGACAGTGAGGTGCTTTGGAGCATTCAAAGTTAGAATTAAATTTATTATCAAAGTACATTTCTGTCACCATATACTACCCTGAGATTCATTTTCTTGTGGGCACTCACAAAGAAATACAATAGAATCAATGAAAAACTACACATAACAAAGATGGACAAGCAGCCAGTGTGCAAATGACAACAAATTGTGCAAATATAAAAAAGATAAAACAAAATAATAATAATAACAAATAAATAAATAATAAATGTGAGAAAATGAATCATAGAGTCTTTGAAAGTGAGTCTGTAGGTTGTGAAATCAGTTTAGTGTTGGGGTGAGTGAAGTTTCCCCTCTGGTTCAAGAGCCTGATGGTTTAAGTGAAAGATGCAAAATGCTTTAAAAGCAGATATTGCCTTTGGTTTAGAAGTTATCCTCCATCACGTCTCTAATTTCTATTACACAACACATCCAAGTAATAATCTCTTTATTGCCCTGCCTTGTTGATACTTGCTTTAAATCTGCAATGCTGTCAGAGATGGCAGACTCTCCTTCTCCCTCTCCACTCTTATCAAAACCCCTAATAGCTTTTATTTTTCATGTGTCAGCAAATTGTCTCAAAAATTGCTTGACACAGTGAATTTGCCAGCGGACTGCGCACACATGAGTGAGCAAGTAGAACCTTCAAACAGCTCAAAGCTCCAGCATGACGTCAGTGGGACAACAGATAGAGTGCTTCATTTGTGGATGAACAGACACTACAAATGGGTTTGCACATGTGGGAAACATCTTCTTAAGTTGATTGTTTCTTGCACTAATGAATGGCAATAATAAATCACTGATGCTCTAGTGCAATGGCATGCAGTGTGACTGTGTATGGGTGTTCATGTGTTTGCATGCACTGACACCACAAAACCAGAGAAACTTCCAATGTAATCAGATATTGTCTGTGTGAAGATTTGTAAACACAGCAGCCATCTATAATAAGCTTGCCATGAAATCCCTCCAGTCCCAAAAAAGGAACGTGCTATCTTGAGACTCCTGTATATCAACTAAATCAGGGTTATATCTTTTTTTAATTATAAGTATCAATGCTTGTTTCAAAACCCATCCCAGATATCCCGACTGCCTCTGAGACACAGGAGAAAACTTCCACCCTGCTGACACAGTCACTTAAGAAAGAGAGAGAGGAAAAAATTAAAGCTTCTCACCAGAAGACCGCGATGTGCTTTTTCTAAAGTGTTCATGCCGTTTGCCTTGAACTGGGCCCGCTGAGTAGTGTGCAGCCTTTCCTCCCAGCTGCCTGAGCTGGGCATTGGTGGAAGGTCAGGTTGCATTAATAGTGCAGCACTTGCAACCTGTTACATATATTTAGCCTTCCCAGAGAACGGAGGGAGAATTAAAAAAAGGGTCAGAGAGAGGCACGGTATGCAGTGAGGGTTATTCAATATGACTCTTACGCAGACCCTAGAATATCAGTCACGCACACAAAAAAAATTGACTTATATTTTTCCGTGTTACAGAATGAAAGCAGTCTGGCTGGTGGATTAAACCCTTCAAGTAGGGACTTTGATGTTTACTACATTGTGTGGGATTGTGTTTGCACACTATATCTGCAGCAGAATTTTCTGTTAACAGGAGCTGCTCCTCTAACTAAAGCTTTTCAATCATACTAGAGGCAGCTTAGAACTGTAGGGTCCCTGGTGACAAAGCATTAGCCTTCTCTGTATGGTACAAATATCATCAACCTTTCTCTCTCTCTCTCTCTCTCTTATTATTTAGATACTCCCATTAGACACTTTATTAGGTGCACCTATACACCTGCTCATTAAAGCAGATAACTAATCAGACAATCATGTGCAGCAACTGAATGCATAAAAGTACGCAGACATGGTCAAGAGGTCCAGTTGTTGTTCAGACCAAACATCAGAATAGGGAAGAAATGTGATCTAAGTGACTTTGACCGTGGAATGATTGTTGGTGCCAGACAGAGTGGTTTGAGCATCTCAGAAACTGCTGATCTCCTGGGATTTTCACACACAACAGTCTCTAGAGCTTACAGAGAATGGCGTGAAAAACAAAAAACATCTAGCGAGTGGCAGTCCTGTGGGCAAACATGCCTTGTTAGTGAGCGAGGACAAAGGAGAATGGCCAGACTGGTTGAAGTTGACAGGAAGGCAACAATAACTCAAATAACCACATGTTACAAAGTGGTGTGCAGAAGAATATTTCTGAACGCACAATGCAGTGAATCTTGAGGAGGATGGGCTACAGTAACAGAAGACCATAAAAAGGAGGTACCTGATAAAGTGGTCACAGTGTGTAGTAATACAGTTATAGAGAAAGTGCAGTGCAGGTAGACAATAAGATGCAAGGGTCATGATCAGCAACACTTGAGAGATTAAGATTTCATCTTTTGTCTATAAGAGGCCTGTTCAATTGTTTAAAACAGCGGGATATGGACTGCCATTGAGCCTGGTGCTAGATGTTCTCAAGCTTCTGACCAATGGGAGGGGGAGAAGAGAGAATATCCCGGGGGGGAGGGGTGCATTCTGCTTCTTTTTTTCTTCAGCATGTACTATGCATCTGTCTGGATGGCATGCAGACAAAAGCTTTTCACCAGGTCTCCGTACATGTACACAATAATTAATCAATTACTTCCTTCCTGGTTCTGGTCACTGCTACTGGAGGGTTTGCTGCCACTTGTGTCTGTGGATTACTGAGGTGTTAAAACTTGGTGCCTTGCATTGTCTCTGACCTGGCATATGGAGGCTGACCTTAAAAATGACTGAAATGCATTGGAAAATCCTGTCTCCATAATTCTGTAAACTTTCTTCCACTGATTCATTGTCAGAATCAGAATTAATTCTGTAAACTTTCTTCCACTGATTCATTGTCAGAATCAGAATCAGATTTATTATCACCGGCATATGACATGAAATTTGTTAACTTAGCAGCAGCCATTCAATGCGATAAATAATCTAGTGGAGAAATAAAAATAAATAAAATTTAAAAATAATAATAATAAATAAACAAGTAAATCAATTACGTATATTGAATAGATTTAAGAGAACATGCAAAAACAGAAATACTGTATATTTAAAAAAAAGTGAGGTAGTGTCCAAAGATTCAATGTCCATTTAGAAATTGGATGGCAGAGGGAAAGAAGCTGTTCCTGAATCGCTGAGTGTGTGCCTTCAGGCTTCTGTATCTCCTACCTGATGGTAACAGTGAGAAAAGGGCATGCCCTGGGTGCTGGAGGTCCTTAATAATGGACGCTGCCTTCCTGAGACACTGCTCCCTAAAGATGTCCTGGGTACTTTGTAGGCTAGTACTCAAGATGGAGCTGACTAGATTTACAACCTTCTGCAGCTTCTTTCAATCCTTTGCAGTAGCCCCTCCATACCAGACAGTGATGCAGCCTGTCAGAATGCTCTCCATTTACAACTATAGAAGTTTTTGAGTGTACTTATTGACATGCCAAATCTCTTCAAACTCCCAATAAGGTATAGCTGCTGTCTTGCCTTTTTTATAACTACATCAATATGTTGGGACCAAGTTAGATCCCCAGAGATCTTGACACCCAGAAACTTGAAGCTGCTCACTCTCTTCACTTCTTATCCCTCTATGAGGATTGGTATAGAAACATAGAAACATAGAAAACCTACAGCATAATACAGGCCCTTCGGCCCACAAAGCTGTGCCAAACCTTAGAACTACCTAGGCTTACCCATAGCCCTCTATTTTTCTAAGCTGCATGTATCCATCCAGGAGTCTCTTAAAAGACCCTATCGTTTCCGCCTCCACCACCGCTGCCAGCAACCCATTCCATGCACTCACCACTCTCTGTGTAAAAAACTTACCCCTGACATCTCCTCTGTACTTACTTCCAAGCACCTTAAAACTGTGCCCTCTTGTGCTAGCTATTCTAGCCCTGGAAAAAAGCCTCTGACTATCCACATGATCAATGCCTCTCATTATCTTGTACACCTCTATCAGGTCACCTCTCATCCTCTGTCGCTCCAGGGAAATAAGGCTGCGTTCACTCAACCTATTCTCATAAGGCATGCTCCCCAATCCAGGAAACACCCTTGTAAATCTTCTCTGCACCCTTTCTATAGTCTCCACGTCCTGCCTGTAGTGAGGCGACCAGAATTGAGCACAGTACTCAAAGTGGGGTCTGACTAGGGTCTTATACAGCTGCAATATTACCTCTCGGCTCTTAAACTCAATCCCACGATTGATGAAGGCCAATGCACCATATGCCTTCTTAACCACAGAGTCAATCTTCATAGCAGCTTTTAGTGTCCTATGGACTCGGACCCTAAGATCCCTCTGATCCTCCACACTGCCAAGAGTCTTACCATTAATGCTATATTCTGCCATTATATTTGACCTGGCAAAATGAACCACCTCACACTTATCTGGGTTGAACTCCATCTGCCACTTCTCAGCCCAGTTTTGCATCCTATCAATGTCCCACTGTAACCTTTGACAGCCCTCCACACTATCCATAACACCCCCAACCTTTGTGTTCCTTCGTCTTACCCTTCCTGAAGTCCACAATCAGCTCCTTTGTCTTACTGACGTTGAGTGCCAGGTTGTTGCTACGGCACCACTCCACTAGTTGGCATATCTCACTCCTGTATGCCCTCTCGTCACCACCTGAGATTCTACCAACAATTGTTGTATCATCAGCAAATTTATAGATGGTGTTTGAGCTATGCCTTCCCACAGTCATGGGTATAGGGAGAATAGAGCAGTGGGCTAAGCACACACCCCTGAGGTCCACCAGTGTTGATTGTCAGCAAGGAGGAGATATTATCACCAATCTGCACAGATTGTGGTTATCCGATTAGGAAGTCAAGGATCCAGTTGCAGAGGGAGGTACAGAGGCCCAAATTCTGTAATTTATCAATCAGGATTGTGGGAATGATGGTGTTAAGTGTTGAGCGAGAGTCGATGAACAGCATCCTGACATAGGTGTTTGTATTGTCCAGGTGGTCTAAGGTCATGTAAAGAGCCATTGAGATTGCATCTGCCATTGACCTCTTGTGGTGATAGGCAAATTGCAATGGGTCCAGGTCCTTGCTGAGGCAGGAGTTCAGTCTAGTCATGGCCAACCTCTCAAAGCATTTCATCACTGTAGACGTGAGTGCTACCGGGCGATAGTTGTTAAGGCAGCCCACATTATTCATCTTTGGCACTGGTATAATTATTGCCTTTTTGATGCAAGTGGGAACTTCTGCCCACTGCAGTGAGAGGTTGAAAATGTCCTTGAATATTCCTGCTAGTTGGTTGGCACAGGTTTTCAGAGCCTTACCGGGTACTCCATCGGGACCCTCTGCCTTGCAAGGTTCACTGCATCTAGTACAGAAGGGGTTAACCAGGATTACGTGAAACAAAGGACACACACACACACAGTCCTAATGATCCTCTGATTCAGCACCCTGGCTCTGAGATCATCGATTTTATTCACCAGAGAATGCACGTTTTCCAGCAAGATATTCGGTATAGGGAATTTAAAACCCTGTTTCCTTAAACGCACTTGTAACCCTGATCTACACTGCACTTCCTCTGAGGTGTCCTCCGTGGGCACTTCTGACCACAACTGGTGTTGTTTCCTTTGGTTTTAAGCAGCAATAGTTCATTTAAACGCATTAAGACATCTTTGTTGACTAAACTGACCTTGTAAGCAGTTGTGCTTTTTAGCTGTATCAGGCTGAAACGGGAATATTTAATCGAGAGTATTTAATTGAGAGCATTGAGAGTACTGTTGCTACTCGAGTCACGCCTAGGCACTCCAGAAGTACTTATTTGTGGGATCTACTGAAACCTATTGAATATTGAAAGGCCGAGATAGAGTAGATGTGGAGAGGATGCTTCCTATAGTGGGGAGTGTAGGACCAGAGACAACAGACTCAGAGTAGAAGGACATCCCTTTAGAACACTGATGAAAAGGAATTTCTTTAGGCAGAGGATGGAGAATCTGTGGAATTCATTACCACAGACGGCTGTGGAGGCCAAGAAGATCAGCAGTTTCTGAGATACTCAAACCACCCCTCCTAGCACAGAGCTGTCAAAGTCAAAGTCACTGTCACGTATATCAGATCTCTTCTCCATTCTGATGTTTGGTCTGAACAACAACTGAACCTTATGACCATGTCTGCGTGTTTTTATGCTTTGAGTAGCTGCCACATGATTGACTGATTAGATGTTTGCATTACTGAGTAGGTGTACAGGTGTCCTAGATAAAGTGGCCACTGAGTGTAGATCGAGTAAGTGCAAACAGGCTTTTTCCTCTGAGGTTGGCTGAGATTAAAACCAGAGGTTGTTGATTTCGGGTGAAAGGTGAAATGTTTAATGGGAACCAGAGAGGGAAATTCTTCACTCAGAGGTTGGTGTGAGTATGGAATGAGCTGCCAGCAGAAATAGTGGATATGGATTTGATTACAATATTTCTGAGAAGTTTGGTTGAGTACATGGATGGGAGGGATATGGAGGGCTATGCTCCAGGTGCAGGTCGATGGAGTTAGGCAGAATAAAAGTTCGGCGTGGACTGGAAGGACCTGGTTCTCTGCTCTATGACTCTAAATTATTCTAAGTTACAATAAATAAACAAATAAATAGTACAAAAGATCAATACTGAGGAAGCATTGATAGACAGTTCAGAATTCTGATGGTGGAGGGGTAGAAATGTTGAGTGTGTGTCTCCAGGCGCCTGTACAGGTTTCCCCCGCCATCCGAAGGTAGAGCGTTCCTATGAAACGGTTCGTAAGCCGTAATGTCGTAAAGTGAAGAAGCAATTACCATTTACTGATATGGAAAAATTTTGTGAGCGTTCGCAGACCCAAAAATAACCTACCAAATCATGCCAAATAACACATAAAACCTAAAATAGCAGTAATATATAGTAAAAGCAGGAATGATATGATAAATACACAGCCTATATAAAGTAGAAATACTTCTCTACAACGATAGCCTGCACAGATCTCCATAGCGAAAATCTCACACAAGCGCTCTCGGCAGAAAATCTCACGCAAGCGCTGTTAGCATAAACACGCTCTCCAGTAACCTTTAAACTATGAAGCTGCCAAATCTACCAAATAACACGTAAAAATACACAGCCTATATAAAGTAGAAATAATGTATGTACAGTGTAGTATCACTTACTGGAATTGGGAAAACATCGAGCACACTGATGATGGTGTGTTAGACTGAGTCGTCACAGGCTGGGTGGTGCAGTGGCCTCCATCCTCCGGGCCGCCGACTGATACATTGCCGCAAAGCACGCAGGGGTAGCCGGGAGGCACACAGCACATCTTTAAGAAAAAAGCCGAAATAAACATGCTAATTAATTAGGTGCTGCCCGGCACGTAAATGTGGGCGCAGATCAGAGGCGATTGCCGATTGCGTCAGCACTGATCTGGGCCGACAATTATGTGCTAGGTGGTACCTAATTAATTAGCATGTTTATTTCAGCTTTTTTCTTAAAGATGTGCTGTGTGCGTCCGGGCTACCGTTGCATTTTCCGCGAATCGGTATCTGTCCGTGACCTGGGGGTTGGAGTGGTGGGACACTGGGGTGTCATCTCATCGTTGATCAGGGCAGGCAGCTCATCTTCTCCTATGACTGCCTGCCTCGATGTCGAAGGTCGAGGTTTGTCATCTGCTGTGGCTGATGTGGAAGGCTTGCTTGACTGCTGAGCCTCGCGCATTTTTCTATCACTCAGTTCTTTAATAAGGACTCAAACCATCCTGCAAATATCTCCTAAACCAACGTACCCTTTCAAAATTAAAGTTGTACTTTATCATTACTCATTCAGTTTCGATTGTTATCCTTTTTTCTTCCAATTGCATCAGCTCTTCATCTGTTAGTTCTTAGTGATGGGATGCCAAAACCTCTTCAACATCATGTTCTTCAGCTTCCACAAGCCAAACTCATGTTGTCCTTACTTCGTTCACTACGATCAAAATGCTTAATTATGTCTAGTTTTACTGTAAGTGTAACACCCTTAAGAGCTCTTTCAGGCTTTTCCGATACCATAGAACTCATCTTGCAAACGGCTGCTCACAGGAACATGTTAAAGCAAAGCAGTTCCCAATCCGGGGGACAGTGGCTGCTCGGGGGGCGCTCTGCCTTTTATTGCGCACTGATTTTTTATCGCGCACTGAATTTTTTTTCGTGACAGTGAAAACACCTTCTGAAAGCGAAAACAGGGTACTAATGTAGGTGTTTTGTAACAGTGAGGTTTCGTAAAGCGAATGTTCAAAAAGCAGGGGACACCTGTACCTCCTCTGGAAGATGCTGTCAATGGTTGGGAGGTTTGTGCTGGTGATGAAATAGGAAGGAGCTGGGGAAGGCCAATACTTGGACAACTGAAATGGGATGGGAATCAGAGTGCCAGAATAGTTAGTGGAGAGGTTGTGGAGACAGATGTTGTTAAGGCCTCAGACAATGTCAGGAAGCAAAAGAATGTCAGGAAGCATGGTGGGAATAAAGTTCTGAGTTGTATACATTTCAATGCAAAAAATATCGTAGGAAAGGCAGATGAAATCAGGGCATGGATCAACACCTGGAATTACGATATTGTAGCAATTAGTGAGACTTGGTTGCAGAGGGGCAGAACTGGCAGCTCAGTATTCCAGGGTTCCGTTGTTTTAGATGTGATGAAGTGGAAGGGATTAAAGGAGGAGGGAAGATGTTATGGCAATGCTCAGTCAGGACAGACTGTAGAACTCATCTAGTGAGGCTTTATGACTGGAGCTAAGGAATAAGAAAGGTATGATCACATTAATGGGGCTATATTACAAACCACTCAACAGTCCATGAGATTTAGAGGAACAAATTTGGAGGCCAATCACAGACTGTTGCAAGAAACATAAGGTTGTGATAGTAAGTGATTTTAGCTTTCCACATATTGACTAGGACTCCTATTCTATAAAAGGACTAGATGGGATAGAGTTTGTCAGATGTGTTCAGGGAAGTTTCCTTAATCAGAACATAGACAACTCGATGAGACAGCATGCAATACTTGTTCTCCCATTAGGGAGTGAGACAAGGCAGGTGACAGGAGTTTGTGTAGGGGAACACTTTGCATCTAGTGACCATAATGCCATTAGTTTCAAGGTAATTTGGAAAAGGGTAGGTATGGTCCTCAGTGTGAGATTCTAAATTAGAGAAAGGCCAATTTTGATGGTATCAGAAAGGATCTGGCAATTGTGAATTGGGACAGGCTGTTTACTGGCAAAGGTGTACTTGGTACTTCAAGAGTGAAATTTTGAGAGTAGAAAGCTTGTATGGGCCTGTAAGAACAAAAGGTAAGGATAACAGGTTTATGGAACCTTGGTTTCTGAGAGATAACTGCCCTAGCAGAGATATTTAAATAATCCTTAGCGACAGGTGAGGTACCTGAAGATTGGAGGATAGCTCGTGTTCCACTGTTTAAGAAAAACTAAACATAAACCAGGAAATTATAGGCCAGTGAGCCTGGCATCAGTAGTAGGGAAGTTATTGGAAGATATTCTAAGGAACTGGATAGATAAATATTTGGATAGACATGGAATGATTAGGGTAAGTGAGTATGGCTTTGTGCGTGGTAGGTCATACCTAACCAAACTGATAGAGTTTTTCCAAGGATGTTACCAGTAAAGTTGATGAAGGCAAGGCAGTGGATGTTGGCTACATGGAATTTAAGGCATTTGACAAGGTCCCGCATGGGAGGTTGGTCAAGAAGGTTCAGTTGCTTGGTATTCAAGATGAGATAGTAAATTGGATTAGACATTGGCATTGTGGGAGAAACCAGAGGGTGGTTGTAGAGGGTTGTCTCTCTGACTGGAGACCTGTGACTGGTGGAGTGTCACGGGGATTGGTACTGGGCCAATTGCTTTTTCTCATCTATATCAACGATCTGGATGATAATATGGTATCATAACACCATTAGTTTCAATTTGATCATGGACAAGGATAGATCTGGTCCTAGGGTTGAGGTTCTGAACTGGAAGAAGGCCAAATTTGAAGAAATGAGAAAGGATCTAAAAAGCGTGGATTGGGATAGGTTGTTCTCTGGCAAAGATGTGATTGGTAGGTGGGAAGCCTTCAAAGGGGAAATTTTGAGAGTGAAGAGTTTGTATGTTCCTGTCAGGATTAAAGGCAAATTGAATAGGAATAAGGAACCTTGGTTCTCAACTCTGATAAAGAAGAAGAGGGAGTTGTATGAAATGTATAGGAAACAGGGGGTAAATCAGGTGCTTGAGGAGTATAGGAAGTGGAAGAAAATACTTAAGAAAGAAATCAGGAGGGCAAAAAGAAGACATGAGGTTGCCTTGTATATTAAAAGAAAAAGGATTGTAAGGGATAAAATTGGTCCTCTTGAAGATCAGAGTGGTTGGCTTTGTGCGGAACCAAAGGAAACGGGGGAGATAATAAATAGGTTTTTTGCGTCTGTATTTACTAAGGAAGCTGGCATGAAATCTATGGAATTGAGGGAATCAAGTAGTGAGACCATGGAAACTGTACAGATTGAAAAGGAGGAGGTGCTTGCTGTCTTGAGGAAAATTATAGTGGATAAATCCCCGGGACCTGACAGAGTGTTCCCTCGGACCTTGAAGGAGACTAGTGTTGAAATTGTGGGGGCCCTGGCAGAAATATTTAAAATGTCGCTGTCTACGGGTGAAGTGCCGGAGGATTGGAGAGTGGCTCATGTTGTTCCGTTGTTTACAAAAGGATCGAAAAGTAATCCGGGAAATTATAGGCCAGTAAGTTTAACGTCGGTAGTAGGTAAGTTATTGGAGGGAGTACTAAGAGACAGAATCTACAAGCATTTGGATAGACAGGGACTTATTAGGGAGAGTCATCATGGCTTTGTGTGTGGTAGGTCATGTTTGACCAATCTATTGGAGTTTTTCGAGGAGGTTACCAGGAAAGTGGATGAAGGGAAGGCAGTGGATATTGACTACGTGGATTTCAGTAAGGCCTTTGACAAGGTCCCGCATGGGAGGTTAGTTAGGAAAATTCAGTCGCTAGGTATAGATGGAGAGGTGGTAAATTGGATTAGACATTGGCTCGATGGAAGAAGCCAGAGAGTGGTGGTAGAGAATTGCTCCTCTGAGTGGAGGCCTGTGACTAGTGGTGTGCCACAGGGATCAGTGCTGGGTCCATTGTTATTTGTCATCTATATCAATGATCTGGATGATAATGTGGTAAATTGGATCAGCAAGTTTGCTGATGATACAAAGATTGGAGGTGTAGTAGACAGTGAGGAAGGTTTTCAGAGCCTGCAGAGGGACTTGGACCAGCTGGAAAAACGGGTTTAATACTGACAAGTGTGAGGTATTGCACGTTGGAAGGATAAACCAACGTAGAACATACAGGGTTAATGGTAAGGCACTGAGGAGTGCAGTGGAACAGAGGGATCTGGGAATACAGATACAAAATTCCCTAAAAGTGTCATCACAGGTAGATAGGGTCGTAAAGAGAGCTTTTGGTACATTGGCCTTTATTAATCAAAGTATTGAGTATAAGAGCTGGAATGTTATGATGAGGTTGTATAAGGCATTGGTGAGGCCGAATCTGGAGTATTGTGTTCAGTTTTGGTCACCAAATTACAGGAAGGATATAAATAAGGTTGAAAGAGTGCAGAGAAGGTTTACAAGGATGTTGCCGGGACTTAAGCAACTCAGTTACAGAGAAAAGTTGAATAGGTTAGGACGTTATTCCTTGGATCGTGGAAGAATGAGGGGAGATTTGACACAGGTATATAAAATTATGATGGGTATAGATAGAGTGAATGCAAGCAGGCTTTTTCCACTGAGGCAAGGGGAGAAAAAAACCAGAGGACATGGGTTAAGGGTGAGGGGGGAAAAGTTTAAAAGGAACATTAGGGGGGGCTTCTTCACACAGAGAGTGGTGGGAGTATGGAATGAGCTGCCAGACGAGGTGGTAAATGCGGGTTCTTTTTTAACATTTAAGAATAAATTGGACAGGTACATGGATGGGAGGTGTATGGAGGGATATGGTCCGTGTGCAGGTCAGTGGGACTCGGCAGAAAATGGTTCGGCACAGCCAAGAAGGGCCAAAGGGCCTGTTTCTGTGCTGTAGTTTCTATGGTTCTATGGTTCTATGGTTAACTCGATCAGCAAAATTATGGATGACACCAAAACTGGGGATGCAGTGGACAGGAGGAAGACTATCAAAGCTTGCAGTGGGATCGGGACTGGCTGGAAAAATGGCCTGAAAAATGCAGATCTAATGCAGACACGTGTTAGGTGTTGCACCTTGGGAGAACACACCAGGGTAGGTCTTATACAGTGAACAATAGGGCACCGAGGAGAGTGTAGAACAAAGGGATCTGGGAAAACAGGTCCATAATTCAATGAAAGTGGCATCACAGGTAAATAGGGTTATAAAGAAAGATTTTGGCCCTCATAAATCAAAGTATTGAATACAAGAATTGGGATGTTATGTTGAAGTTAAATAAGACACTGGTGAGACCAAATTTGGAGTACTGTGTGCAGTTCTGGTCACCTACCTGCAGAAATATGTCCATAAGATTGAAACAATACAGAGGAAATTTACAATTATGTTGCTGGGACAGGAGAGCCTGACTTATAAGGAAAAATTGAATATGTTAGAACTTTGTTCCCTAGAACCTAGAAGATTGAGAGGAGATTTGATAGAGGTATTCAAAATTATGAAGGGGATAGATAGGATAAATGCAAGCAGGCTTTTTCCACTGAGGTTGAGTCAACTAGAGGTCATGGGTTAAGGGTGAGAAGTGAAATGTTTAAGGGGAACATGAGGGGGAACCTCTTCACTCAGAGGGTGATGAGAGGGTGGAATGAGCTGCCAGCAGAAGTGGTGGATGCGGGTTTGATTTCAACCTTTAAGAGAAGATTGGATAGGTACATAGATGGAAGGGGTCTGGGTGCAGGTCGATGAAACTAGGCAGTTTAAGTGGTTAGGCATTGACTGGATGGGCTGAATAACCAGTTTTTGTGCTGTGGTTTTCTATGACTCTAAATATAATGATCCTATGCTCAATGGTCTGACTGACAAAGGCCCATGTGTCAAAAGCTTCCTTCACCATCCTGTCTACCTGTGATGTGGCTTTTAGGAAACTACATTCTTGTACTCTTATCTATATTGAATGGCCAACAACGTATTTTAAGATTCTGATTGCTTATTCTGGATAAATCAAGTATGAAAATGCATTGAGTATTACACAGTGAGACAGCATGTTCACCTGAATCATTTGGATTCTTTGACTCACTACACAAAGTCTAAAAGCATCGTGTAAAAATAAAAAGAATGAATGTGGAATGAGAAAATGGGGAATTGTGAGGAATCTGACCATAAGTCCCTTCAACGGATTGTGAAGACTACTGAGGGGATTATTGGGGTCTGCCTTCTACCCATCCAAGCTATTTACCAGGAGCGCTGTATACGCAGGGCCCTGAGCATTGTCAATGATCACCCCCATCTGTCCAACAATCTCTTTGACCTCTACCATCAGGAAGGAGGTACCGTAGCATTAGGACAGGAAACAGATTCTACTCCCAGGCCCTGAGACTACTGAACTCCCTGCCATCACCCAGGTCTCACCACATATGAAGCACCAGCAGCACTACACTGTTTACTTTTTAACATGTGATGTAAATGCACCTTAGGATTTGTTAATTTATTTGTGGTAATATTATTTCATGTGTTTTGTGTGAGTCCTACTTACTGTGTTGACACGTTAGTCCATAGAAACATTGTTTTGTTTGGCAGTGTAGGTGTACACATTTGAAATGACAATAAACGAAGTTGAATTTGAACTTTGAAAGGGGTAGAGAATATATTCTGGCTTCTGCCCCCTTCCTTTCCAGTCTTGCTAAAGGGTCACAGCCCAAAACGTTGACTGTTTATTCCTCTCTGTAGATGCTACTTGATCTGCTGAGTTCATCCAGCGTATTGTATAGGTTACTCAAAGTTTCCAGTATCTGCAGAATCTCTTGTTTATGTATACAATCCTCATTTCAATTAATGGCTTTAATTTGAAACCTTTGTTAATTAAATTTGATCAGCAATTGTGTACTTTATTTCAATGGCTTACATCAAATTATTTGAACACTGATCATTTTTGAAAGAAAAACCATAATTAACCTATTAAATAAATTAACTTTCAGAATGTAATCTAACTTAGACATGGAAAGAGGAATGAATTTCTCATTTTAAAATATCTTATAAGCGATTAAAATTATAATAAAGCTCTTTCTTACAAGTGGGACCATGAGGAACAGCAGGTGTATTCATTGCATGAATGGACTGGCTTAATCATTTTTGACATTGTGCAGAGATTATCAGAGGGCTACAGCAATTGAAGTGTTAACATGGAAACTCAATCCACAGGGTCCAGTCTTTATGTCACTTGCCGTTCAGATTAAGACTGAAGCAGTGAAGGACCAATTTAATAAAATTGTAATAAAGCTGAGGTTTTATAAGAAATTGGTTAGGCCAAACTTGGAGAATTGTGAGTAGTTTTGAGTCCCTTTTCTAAGAAAGATGTGCTGGCATTGGAGAGGATCCAGAGGAGGTTCACGAGAATGATCCCAGGGATGACAGGGTATGAGGAGGGTTTCATGGCTCTGAGTCTGTACTCACTAGAGTTTACTAGAATGGGGTGGGGGGGAGAATTTCATTAAAACCTTCCCAATATTGAAAGGCCAAAATAGAGTGGAAGTGGAGAGGATGTTTCCTTTAGTAGGGGAGTCTAGGACCAGAGGGCACAGACTTAGAATTGAGGGACATCCATTTAAAACAAAGATGGGGAAAAATTTCTTCAGCCAGAGAGTGGCGAGTCTGTGGAATAATTCCCACAGATGGCCGCGGTAACCAAGTCATTGAGTATATTTAAAGTGGAGGTTGATAGGTTCTTGATTAGTCAGGGTGTCAAAGGTTACAGGGTGAAGGCAGGAGAATGGGGTCGAGAGGGATAATAAATCAGCCACGATGGAATGGCAGAGCGGACTCAATGGGCCAAATGGCCTAACTCTGCTCCTATGTTTTATGGTCTTATCGTCCTAATTCATGCAAGATTGGCAATGAGATTTACTAAATGTGTACTCCCCTTTCAAAGTTCAGATGCTTCTCCAAATGCTTAGATCAATTTGTTTGGTTGCACAATAAGATATTTAGTAACCTGTTCTGTTTAACCAGCTGTTGTGAGAGTCTGCTTGGAAGTTAACTCTTTCTCAGCTGCAGAGGCCAGAGAGATCCAGTCACTGCCTGAGAAAATTTTGTGGTTGTCAGAAACTCTGAAGGAGCTTGAACAATACTGCCATCTAGTTGGCAGTCTGCTGAGCAATGATGCACTTGAAGAGAGCGTTCAGCTGCAGGACATGCTTCAAACATAGCACGTAGAGTAAGGGAAGAACAGCTCCAACTGCCTCTGTTTTCAGACTGCTGCCTACCTCTGGTCTGTAGCCGAGAATGAATAAACTGTTCACCACTGTGTGGAGTGTGTCCTGTAAAATCCCTGTGCAGGTTCCTCCAGCACTCTGGTTTCCTCTGACATTCCAAAGATATAGAAGTCGTAGTCATAGAAATCATAGATCACTACAGCACAGAAGCAGGCCCTTCAGCCTATTTAGGTCATGCTGAACTGTTATTCTGCAAAGCCCCATCGACCTGCACCTAGACTATAGCCCTCCATAATCAGAGGAAGTGGTGGATGTGGGTTTGATTTCAACATTTTAGAGAACTTTGGATAGGTACATGGATGGGAGGGGTATGGAGGCTATGGTCCGGGTGCAGGTCATTGGGACGAAGTAGATTAACAGTTCGACATGGACTGGATGTGTCAAAGGGTTTGTTTCTGTGCTGGAATGTTCTATGCCACTGTATGACACCAGTGGCTAACTACCAGCAAACAGTAGATATACAGTGCCTATAACAAGTATTCACCCCCCACCCCCCAGAAGTTTTCATGTTTTACTGTTTTACAACATTGAATCACAGTGGATTTAATTTGGCTTTTTTGACACTGATCAACAGAAAAATACGCTTTTGTGGCAAAGTGAAAACAGATCAAAATTAATTACAAATATAAAACACAAAATAATTGATTGCCTAAGTATTCACACCCCCTTTAATATGACAGACCAAACCTTTACTGGTGCAACCAATTGGTTTTAGAAGTCACATAATTAGTTAAACAGAGATCTGTCTTTGGAGACCTGTGTGAAGTCAAGATATTTCAATTGATTGTGGTAAAAATACACCTGTAGGTCCAACTGCTGGTGAGTCAGTATCCTGGCAAAAACTACACTATGAAGACATAGAAACATAGAAACATAGAAAATAGGTGCAGGAGTAGGCCATTCGGCCCATCGAGCCTGCACCGCCATTTATTATGATCATGGCTGATCATCCAACTCAGAACCCTGCACCAGCCTTCCCTCCATACCCCCTGACCCCCGTAGCCACAAGGGCCATATCTAACTCCCTCTTAAATATAGGCAATGAACTGGCCTCAACTGTTTCCTGTGGCAGAGAATTCCACAGATTCACCACTCTCTGTGTGAAGAAGTTTTCCTAATCTCAGTCCTAAAAGGCTTCCCCTTTATCCTCAAACTGTGACCCCTCGTTCTGGACTTCCCCAACATCGGGAACAATCTTCCTGCATCTAGCCTGTCCAATCCCTTTAGGATTTTATACGTTTCAATCAGATCCCCCCTCAATCTTCTAAATTCCAACGAGTACAAGCCCAGTTCATCCAGTCTTTCTTCATATGAAAGTCCTGCCATTCCAGGAATCAATCTGGTGAACCTTCTTTGTACTCCCTCTATGGCAAGGATGTCTTTCCTCAGATTAGGGGACCAAAACTGCACACAATACTCCAGGTGTGGTCTCACCAAGGCCTTGTACAACTGCAGTAGTACCTCCCTGCTCCTGTACTCGAATCCTCTCGCTATAAATGCCAGCATACCATTTGCCTTTTTCACCGCCTGCTGTACCTGCATGCCCACTTTCAATGACTGGTGTATAATGACACCCAGGTCTCATTGCACCTCCCCTTTTCTTAATCGGCCAACATTCAGATAATAATCTGAAAAATAAGAAGATATATTTTCCAAATATTGAGAGATGGCAGGGCTCTGAGAATTGGTTTATTATTATTGGTATATGCACCGAGGTACAGTGAAAAGCTTTCCAGTAAGATTTTTCCAGACTAAAGTACATTGACATAGTACAAAAAGGAAAAACAAAATGCAGAATATAGTGTTACACATATAGAGAAAGTGCAGTGCAGCTGGACAAGTAAAGTGTAAGGGCCATTACAAGGTGGATTAAATGCGGAGGGATCTAGGTGTTCCAGCACTCAATTCATTAAAGCTAGTATACTGGGACAGGAAGTATTTAGGAAACTACAGGATAACCTCCCTACTTTTGTTTATGATTTATCGAAACAGTGGTTGGCCTCATCAGCAACAAAGATGAGACGACATACAGAGAGAAGGTAGAGAGGCTTCTTCCCTCAAGTTGTGAGACTAATGAATACCCTGCCACCACCGAGATTTCATCACTGGGGTAGCGAGCTGTTTACTGTTTACCTGTGCTGCCCACTACATGCACTTTGAACTGCATTTCCTTAACTTGTTTGCGGTAATATTTTGTTTTATGCGGTGTGTGTGATATATGATTAGGGTTACCGTGGTCCGGAGGACCGTTTTGTTTGGTTGTATATATGTACAATCAGATGACATTAAAGTTGAACTTGAACTAGGGGATTAAATGCATACTTAGGGAGGTTATTCATTAATGTAAAGGATTGGTGAGATCATGTCTGGACTACTTTCTATAGTATTGCTCTTCTTATTTCAGAATGTTAGTGCATTGGAAAAAATTAATTGAAGGCTGACCAAATACATGGAGGAACTCAACAGGTCAGGCAGTATACATGGAGGCGATAAACAGTTGTTGTTTCAGACTGAGACTCTTCATCAGGGTTTCAAAAGAAAAGATTGGACAGGCCTAGCTAATGTACAATGGAGTTTAGAAATGTGAAAGGGAACTCTGTGCAAACACAGGTTTTGACAAAGTCTTTCAGTAATGGAAGTGGATTCATCTGGTGGGCTAGGGGTCTCACACTTGGTACCATCATTACTCAGCAGTTACAGCAACCTCAACTTGAGAGTCACATGCCTCCCTCCACCTCTTCAACCCAGAGGTTTGCACCTGACTTTGAATCAATGCACCTCCCGGGTATTAAACAGGTTGGTGAAGTTCCATAGATAGTTGATACTGGGATGGGAGGGAGATGGAAATACGATTAAGATTTTAAGATTAACTTTATATGTCACATATATATCAAAACATGCAGTGAAATGTGATGTTTACATCAAATCAAATCAGCGAGGATTGTGCTGGGCAGTCTGCAAGTGTTGCCTTTGCTTCCGGCGCCAGCGTAGCCTGCCCATAACTCACTAGTCCTCACCATACATCTTTGGAATTTGCCAGGAAACTGGAGTCCCTAGAGGAAGCATTGTGGTCACTGGGAGAAGTACAAATTCCTTACACACAATTGCGGGTATCGAACTGCAATCTTACAGCCAGTGCTTTAAAGTGTTGTGCTGCTATGCTACTGTGCACCCTATTCAAAGCCAGGAATCACTGTGACTAAATCTCACATTCCAAAAACACATGAGTTAGTAAGTGAATTGGTCACATGGGTATAACTGGGTGACACGGGTTTGCTGGGCTGGAAGGCCTGTTAGTGCGCTGTATCTCTAAATAAAATACAATAAAAATAAAGCATCCAGCATTGATTTTTCAAACAGGGTACATTTAGAATCAGAATCAGGTTTATTAGCACTGATGTATGTTGTGAAATTTGGGGATTTCTAGCAGCAGTACAGTACAAGGCATAAAAAATGACTAAGTTACAACTAAACTAATAACTAGTGCAAAAGCGGTAGTGTTCATGGACTATTTTCTCTGCCCAGATGCATCTCACTATGTAGTTTCTGCATTATGCATTATATTTAAAGTTATTTAGAGTCATAGAGTTATAGATCACTACAGTTCAGAAATAGATCCTTTGACCTATCTAGTCGGTGCCAAGTGTGATGGGTGCATGGAACATACTGTTGGGCAGATACATGAGGAACATTTCAGAGACTCTTTAGGCATATGGATGGAAGAAAAATGGAGGGCTATGTGGAAGGGAAAGGTAATATTGATCTGAGAGTAGGTTGAAGGGTTGGCACAACATTGCGGGCCGATGGTCCTGTACTGTGCTGTGCTGTTCTCTGTTCTGTGCCTAGGAGACAATTCTAATGCAGGCAAATTGGATTCATGGAAATGGGCAAAAAGCTCGGCATGGAAGTGGTGAACTGAAGAGCTGTTTCAAAGCTGTACAATTCCAGGACTTTGTAAGAGGCAATATGGGAATAGATATTTATTAAAGGAAGAGCGGATGAGTATAAACTGTTGTATAGGTGTGTTGGATCAAGTGAGTGGTTTCTCACTGTAAATTCTGCATAGGGTTTTTGATGGTGGAAAACTGAGGCACCAGTTTGGATTATGTACAACACTGGAGATTATGGTTGGAATACCAATTCTTCTATTGCTATTGAAATTCTAAATTCTAAAGCTGCTTCATGTCAGTAAATGCTGGAAACCAGCTGTTAATTGGTCACTGTGGAGAAGGAAGCAGTTTTTAAGTTTCTGTTTCCAGCACCCATGGTTTGATTATCTATTATGCTGTTAATTTCAGGTAGTTATTCAATTCTCCTTTCCACACCTCCTCCAGATCTTAGATCTTCACCCATCATTGTTTATGTTCTCCACTCCTTCCAGGTCTCTACACCATCACAGACCTTTGTTAACCACTGCACCTAACTCTTTGCTCAATGCCTACTGACTATCCTTTCTGACAACCCACGATTGCTCCCCCTCCAACGTTCTGCCCTAATGCCCCCATCTCCTGCACTTTCCACATCCCAAACCTGGACAATTGACTTCAGTCCATTTCCTGTGCAGGTGGTTCACCTGAAGTGATGATCTCTCCTGATGCCGGATCACAGCAGGAGTGGACACCTCAAACAAATCACTCAGCAGTATGCCAGCCATCAACCACTTCCCATGCCTTTACTGATGTCTTTCATCCTTCACAAGACAGCGCTTGTAAAAGTGTCTTAAAAGTTTATTTAGATAAAAAGATAAGCTTACAGTGAAGTTATCAAATGAACAAGGCTGAAAGAAAACCTACCTTCTGTTATTCTGGGGAGCCTTTAAACTATGTAAGACCAGAGGCCACCACCTCTGTTAAATTCGAGGGCACTTAGGATTTAAACGATAGTATTGGTGACAGAAGCACTATACCAAAGGCATCTAAATTAACTGAAGAGATCTAGCTGACAGATGCCAGCAAAGAATAGTAGAGCCAGCAGTCATCCTTATTTGCTCATTAAATGAACACATTGCTTGTTTTAGGCTTGTTCCAACTTAGAATATCCTTAACTTTGCAAGCAGCTACAGTAAATGTCCAAGTGGGCCAGACAGATTTGTATTTTTTGTAGTGCTCTTCACTATGTTTGATAAGTGCTTGACAGTTATTGAAAAACCGCTGATGTGCTGTCACAGTTGTGGTGTGGCCTGAACAGTTCCTGCAACAACCTAGTGACCGGAAAACTTGCATTGGTCTCATTAAATAGAGGAGGGTTAAATAAAGAGTGGAGGAGGTCTGGCATCTCGCTGATAACCATGGAATGTGTGGATTCTCCAGCAATGGGATGACCATCCACTGTCCCGGCATGGGGCCATTCCATTAAGAGACAAGAATGGAAGTGAGCTAATCAAGGACAGAGTGGTAATCAGTGCCACAGAAAACACTTTGAGGATTTGCTTCTCACGCAAGTGTCTTTCAAACCACCCTATAATAAACTTTCTGCTCAAACACATTCACCTTCCTCTTTCCCTTTATTCCATGGTCTAATGTCCTCTCCTATCAGATTGTTTCTTCAGCCCTTTGCCTTCTCCACCTGTCACATCCCAGCTTTTCACATTGTACCTGCTCCTCCCCCTACTCTTTTTTTCTGGTTTCTGCCCTCTTTCTTTCCAGTCCTAATGCAGGGTCTCAGTCGAAACATCCTTTCCTTCACTGATACAGTCTAACCCGTCACATTTTGTGTGTGTTGACCAAGATTCCCATCGTCTGCAGTCTCTCCTGTATGCACCAACATCAAATTCCACCCTTTCCCTCCACCTCTTTACACTGGCTAATCTCATCTATCGATGAAGGCTCTTGAACCGAAATGTTGACTGTCCATTTCCCTTCACAGACGCTACGCAACTTGCTGAGTTCCTCATGTGCTGCACAGTTACCAGCAATTGCAGTCCCTTTTGTCAAGCTCCTAAACTCTGGGGAGAAAGTTCAGTCACAAATTCAGAACCTTATCTTGTATGTTTGGAAAGAGAGGGTCATGCAGGGAAGCTTGAAGTAGTCATGAGAAAGGAGACAATCTACTTGTAGTAAAGCAGAGAGCTTTGCACATCCCCAGTCACAGAGAAAGTCAAATAAACTGTTATGCCAACTGCTACACCACCATGCTGCTATGAGGGCACTTGAGAAACATTCAGATCAGTAGTCCAAGCATCTAGGTACTTAGTCAGTAACTTAACCACTACTCTAAGCTGATCACTGCACTTTCCCTGCAACTATTTTCTGCGTAACCACAAGAGATTCTTCAGATGTGTGAATCTACACACAAAATGATGGAGGAACTCAGCAAGTTAGGTCGCATCTATAGAGAGAAATAAGCAGTCAACGTTTTGGGCCATTTAAACATTGATTCTTTATTCCCCTCCATAGCTGCTAGTTCCTCCAGCATCTGTGTGGCTATAATATGCATTCTGCTTTCCTTTTAACTGCCTTAATGTATTTGAGTACAGAATGAGTTGTCTGGATGGCACACAAACTAAAGCTTTTTATTGTATCTTGGTATCTGTGACATATTAAACCAATTCCATTGTCTCCAAATCTGTCATTGGATAATTGCCAACTTTAAATAGAATAATTTTCCTCTCACTGGCCAATACTAATAAGGATTCTGATTTAGAAACAGCTTCTTCCCCTCCACTATCAGATTTTTGAATTGGTTCATGAACACTTCCTTACCATGTCTTCTTTTTGACACTATTTTTGTAATTGAAAGTCACTTTTTGTCTTTATATTGTACTGCTGCTGCAAAGCAACAAATGTTGCACTATTTAAGACAGTGATTATAACCCAAATTCTGATTTGAGGTAAAAGTTATGAGATCAATGAAGTTAAATACACCACCATTTTGTTTTTATCCCCACTAAAGGAGATTAAACAACCAACACAATGATTTACAGTGCCAGCAATCATTGATTGGTGTTCAATTCCTGTCACTGTCTGTAAGGGGTTTCTCCCTGTGACTGAGTGGGATTTCTCCAGGAGCTCCAGTTTCCTCGCACATTCCAAAGATGTTCAGGTAAATTGTGGGCATGTATTGTTGGCACCGGAAGCATGGTGACACTTGCAGGCTGCCCCCAACACAGCCTTGGATTGTGCTGGTAGTTGATGCAAACAACGCATTTCTCTCTGTGTTTCAATGTTTTAATGCTTTAATCTCATCTATATTGTAATTTTATGTCTTTACATTGACTGCTACTGCTGCAAAGCAACAAATTTCACGTCCTATAAGACAGTGATAATAAGCCTGATTCTGATAGTGAAAGTAATCAAAGCAATGAAATTAAGCACACCACCATTTTGTTTTTACCCCAATACCAGCGACTAATCCAGGAAAATTTTAGAATGTTAGCAATTATTAACTGTGATACTGCAAAGTCTCAGTGAGGAGAATGGGCAGTGGGTTAGATCGGTTACACAAAATAATCTGCAGATGCTGGGGTCAAAGCAACACTCACAACACGCTGGAGGAACTCAGCAGGTCGGGCAGCATCCGTGGAAACGATCAGTCGACGTTTCAGGCCGGAACCCTTCGTCAGGACTGAAGAGGGAAGGGGCAGAGGCCCTATAAAGAAGGTGGGGGGAGGGTGGGAAGGAGAAGGCTGGTAGGTTCCAGGTGAAAAACCAGTAAGAGGAAAGATAAAGGGGTGGGGGAAGGGAGGCAGGGAGGTGATAGGCAGGAAAGGTGAAGAAAGAATAGGGGAAAACACAATGGGTAGTAGAAGGAGGCAGAACCATGAGGGAGGTGATAGGCAGCTCGGGGAGGGGGCAGAGTGACATAGGGATAGAGGAAGGGAGGGGTAGGGAATTACCGGAAGTTGGAGAATTTTATGTTCGTACCAAGGGACTGGAGACTACCTAGACGGTATATATCGGTGAAACCCGACGCAGATTTGGGGACCGCTTCGTCGAGCACCTCCACTCCGTCCGCCACAACAGACAGGATCTCCCAGTAGCCACCCACTTCAACTCTGCTTCCCATTCCCATTCAGATATGTCCATACATGGCCTCCTCTACTGCCATGATGAGGCTAAACTCAGGTTGGAGGAGCAACACCTCATATACGTCCCTCTACAGTCCTGACGAACGGTTGCGGCCCGAAACGTCGACTGATCGTTTCCACGACCTGCTGAGTTCCTCCAGCATCTTGTGAGGTTCTCATTTTAGACATTGCCAGAAAATGTCAGGGAAATGTTTAAGCCTCACACTAACAGTCAGCTGACTCTCACCACTTGGGGATATTACTACAAAGGCTCTGAAATTAACTGTGTTTATAATTGAGCAGTCTCGCAGCAGTGCTGGAGAGAGAGGGATAGGATACCGGAAACATTGGGAGGTTTGTAGTGGAATATTTGGTGGCATCATGGGGATAAGGATGTGGGGGCGGGGGGGAGGTTGTCTGAAAATACAACTTGGTTCTAAAGCTTTCTCCTGTTATCAGCAATTATACTGATGTTTGTTAATTATTCATAGCACCAGCTGCTAAACAATCTGTCACTGTGAAGATCTAACAAGTGAACTGTTAATCTATCTTCACTGTTCCTTTACACCCGTGACCTGCTCACAGAAGGGAGAAATTAATGGCAACACACACAAAAAGTTGGAGGAACTCAGCAGCCCAGGCAGCATCTATGGAAAAGAGCAAACAGTCGACGTCTCAGGCCAAGACCCTTCATTAGGTCTGGAAAAAAGGACAAGAAGTTTTTCACCTCAATACCACCAAAGGTCCATTTACTCTCGTCAGTGTGTACGCTCCCACACTGTGCTCCACATCTGAGGCAAAGGATGAGTTTTGTGAGAACCTTGCAGCCACCGTCAGGAATACCCCCTGCAAGGAACATCTTGTAATCCTGGGTGACTTCAATGCCAGATTGACTGCAGAATACAACTCATGGCCCTCCTGCCTAGGTCACTTGGATGTGGGCAAGATGAATGAGAACGGACAGCGATTGCTGCAGTTCTGCACCTATCATAATCCATGTACTGTACTGTGGAAAACATCCTGCCTTGTCCCTGTGCCGAAGACGCCACGCCCCAGCGGCCTCAATGACTACAGACCGGTGGCATTGACCTCTCACATCACGAAGACCCTGGAGAGACTTGTTCTGGAGCTGCTCCGGCCTACGGTCAGGCCACACTTAGATCCCCTCCAGTTCGCCAACCAGCCCCGACTAGGAGTTGAGGATGCCATCGTCTACCTGCTGAACCGTGTCTACGCCCACCTGGACAAGCCAGCGAGCACTGTGAGGGTCATGTTTTTTGACTTCTCCAGTGCATCCAACACCATCCGCCCTGCTCTGCTGGGGGAGAAGCTGACAGCGATGCAGGTGGACGCTTCCCTGGTGTCATGAATTCTTGATTACCTGACTGGCAGACCACAGTACGTGTGCTTGCAACACTGTGTGTCCGACAGAGTGATCAGCAGCACTGGGGCTCCACAGAGGACTGTCTTGTCTCCCTTTCTCTTCACCATTTACACCTCGGACTTCAACTACTGCACAGAGTCTTGTCATCTTCAGAAGTTTTCGGATGACTCTGCCATAGTTGGATGCATCAGCAAGGGAGATGAGGCTGAGTACAGGGCTATGGTAGGAAACTTTGTCACATGGTGTGAGCAGAATTATCTGCAGCTTAATGTGAAAAAGACTAAGGAGCTGGTGGTAGACCTGAGGAGAGCTAAGGTACCGGTGACCCCTGTTTCCATCCAGAGGGTCAGTGTGGATATGGCGGAGGATTACAAATACCTGGGGATACAAATTGACAATAAACTGGACTGGTCAAAGAACACTGAGGCTGTCTACAAGAAGGGTCAGAGTCGTCTCTATTTCCTGAGGAGACTGAGGTCCTTTAACATCTGTCAGATGAAGCTGAGGATGTTCTACGAGTCTGTGGTGGCCAGTGCTATCATGTTTGCTGTTGTGTGCTGGGGTAGCAGGCTGAGAGTAGCAGACACCAACAGAATCATCAAACTCATTCGTAAGGCCAGTGATGTTGTGGGGATGGAACTGGACTCTCTCACGGTGGTGTCTGAAAAGAGGATGCTGTCTAAGTTGCATGCCATCTTGGACAATGTCTCCCATCCACTACATAATGTACTGGGTGGGCACAGGAGTACATTCAGCCAGAGACTCATTCCACCGAGATGCAGCACAGAGCGTCATAGGAAGTCATTCCTGCCTGTGGCCATCAAACTTTACAACTCCTCCCTTGGAGGGTCAGACACCCTGAGCCAATAGGCTGGTCCTGGACTTATTTCATAATTTACTGGCATAATTTACATATTACTATTTAACTATTTATGGTTCTATTACTATTTATTATTTATGGTGCAACTGTAATGAAAACCAATTTCCCCCGGGATCAATAAAGTATGACTATGACTGTGACTATGTATCACCAACTCATACAATACTTCCAGACCAAGTTTCAACACAAGTTTCCTGGCGACACCCTCACTCCAGACACTGGCACCACCTGGACATGCCCTCCTTCTCGGCAGCGTGCTTTTCACACGTTCCTACCATAGCGCAGACCACTTGCTGGTGTGTTGCAAGATCAGACTGCAGTCAAATAAATTTCATCACACTACCCAAGAAGGGAGCCCTTGCATTGATGTCGGCAAGATGGCTACCCAGACCTGCTGAAGCAGTTTGCTAAGTCCTTCATGAGTGCCCAGCAGCCTGGAAACTCCGTCACAGAGAAATGGAAACTTCTGTGGAGTACTATCTACAGCACAGCCTTAGCTACCTTTGGGAAGAAAACCTCAAAAATAAATGACTGGTTCAAAGCCAAATCCAACAAGGTGACCCACATCATTGAAGCCAATGCACTGTCCAAGCCAAGTATAAGTATTAGCCAATTGAGAGGAACTACAGATCCTTAGGGCTACTCGAAGTAAAGTTCAGCAGAATGCCAGGTGTTGTACCATCAAGTACTGGATGCACATCAGTGAAAACATCCAGACCATAGCACTGATAGGCAATATCCTCTCAGAACACAGTGGCTTCCCTCAAATCCGTCAATAGGGAAGTAATCACAGACAGGGGCAAACAGATGGAAAGATAGATAGAACATTGCTCTGACCTCTACTCTAGAGTGAACACTGTCACCACCTCAGCCTGGACACCATTGAGTGCATGTGACAATGGAAGAACTGGATACAGAGATGTCCCTACAGGAACTCAGCAAGGTCATCAGCAGCTTGGCCTCAGGGAAGGCAACAGGCAATGATGGGATTTCCCCCAGACCTAATTAAAGTTGACATGACTACCATACTGTACCCTCTGCATGAAGTCCTCTGAGAGAAAGGAGCTGTACCACAGGATATGAGGGACGCCAAGATCACTACCCTCTCCAAAATAAAGGTGAGAGAAGTGATGGCAACAACTACAGGGGCATCTCCCTTTTGAGTGTGTTGGCAAGGTCTTTGCCCAAGTCTTCTTGATCCGCCTACAGAAGTTGGCTGAATGTGTCTACCTGGAATCACATAGCAGCTTCGTACTAGAAGGTCAACTAAGAACATAATTTTCTTTCTCTGCCAACTCCAGGAGAAGTCCAGAGAACAAAAGGAGCCCCTCTACGTCACTTTTATTGATCTCACAAAGGCATTTGACTTGGTCAGCAGAGACCGACTCTTTGAGTTCTTCTCTGAGGTAGGCTGTCCGCCAGGATAACAGAGCATGATCAGATCCTTCCACAACAACATGAAGGGGACTGTGCTGAACAACAGCAGCCCTTTGGAGCCCTTTGACATAAGAAGCAATATTAATCAAGGCTGTGTCCTCACCTCAACACTCTTTGAAATCTTCTTTGCCCTTCTCCTGAGGCACGCAACAGAAGGTATCTACCTCTGCATTAGATCAGATGGCAACTTTTCTAACCACACCCACCTAAGAGCCAAAACCAAAATGCTCGAGGCTATGATCGGAGACATGATATTTGCTGATGGTTCAGCAGCCGCAGCTCACCTTCAGAGCTTGATGGATTACTTCTCCCAGGCCAGCAAGGAGCTTGATCTGGCTATCAGCCTGAAAAAGACAAATGTACTGGACAAGATGTGGAGTCATCACCATTGATAACTACAAACTGAATGTTGTTCATCATTTCATACACCTGGGGTCCATCATCAGTGACAATCTTTCCTTGAGCACACAAATTGATAATTGCATTGGGTAGGCTGCACTAACTCTTGCCTCCATCACCACATGAGGAAAGAGGAAACATAATTGGTGCTGTTGCTTTGTAGGTGTATGTGTTGGTTTGAAGGTAGGATGAACATAAAAAATGTACAAATTGCATTGTAGTTTTGTTATGAATAAAGTATACTTTTGAAATGAAAAAATGTGTAAGAGCCTATCTCACAATGCTCACATCCAATGAATGAATTGTTAAAATACGCTGTGAAAATAATTCTGGAAATGAAATATCATTTTTGGAAATGGTAGACTGAGAGATTTGAACTGTATCTTACATTAAACAACAACCTTTGATGCAATTACACATACAAACCACCAGAGGAGGCTTATCATAAGTCTTATGCACCACAGCAAGCATCCTATCCAGATGCATTACAGCTTGGTACAGCAACTACTCTGCCCATGATTGCAAGAGTCGTGGACATAAGCTCAGCACATCATGGAAACTACCTCTCCGCCATGAACTCGGACTACACTTCTTGCTGCCATTATAGTATAATGTACATACTTCGATAATAAAACCACTTTGAACTTTTTGAACTTTGAACCATCAGGCTCCTGAACCAGTGCAGATAACTTCATTCACCTAAACATTGAACTGAGTCCATAAACTATAGACTCATTTTCAAGGACTTGACAACTCATGTTCACCGTATTATTTATTTATTTATTTATTTATAATTATTTGCGGGACTAGTCTTTTTTGTACTTTTATTTTGTCAGTCTTTGTTATGTAGAGTTTTTCATAAATTTTTTTTTAAATTTTCTGGTAAATGCCTGCAAGAAAATGAGTCTCATAGTTGTATGTGGTGACATATATGTACTTTGATAATAAATTTACTTTGACAAATTACCCCTAATGCGAGGATATTTTCAATAGTGGGAGAGTCTAGATCCAGAGGGCACAGTGTCTGATTAAATGGACGTCCCTTCAGCACAGAGATGAGGAGGAATTTCTCTAGTCAGAGGGTAGTGAATCTGTGGATTCAAAGTTCAAAGTAAATTTATTATCAAAGTACATATATGTCACCATATACAATCTGAGATTCCACTTCTTGCGGGCGTACTCAATAAATCTATAGAATAATAACCATAACAGAATCAATGAAAGACCACCCAACTAGGGTGTTCAACCAGAATGCAGAAGACAACAAACTGTTGCAACAGGCAGGTATGGAGGCCAAATCATTAGGCATAGTTAAAGCGGAAGTTGATCGGTTCTTGATTAGTAAGGAGCACCAAAGTTCAAAAACATAGACATAGAAAACCAACAGCACAATACAGGCCCTTCAGCCCACAAAGCTGTGCTGAACATGTCCTTACCTTAGAAATGACCCAGGGTTACCCATAGCCCTCTATTTTTCTAAGCTCCATGTACCTATCCAGGAGTCTTTTAAAAGACCCTTTCATATCTGCCTCCACTACCATTGCCAGCAGCCCATTCCACACACTCACCACTCTCTGTGTAAAAAAACTTACCCCTGACATCTCCTCTGTACCTATTTCCAAGCACCTTAAGACTGTGCCCTCTTGTACATTTCAGCCCTGGGAGAAAGCCTCTGACGATCCACACGATCAATGCCTCTCATCATCTTATACACCTCTATCAGGTCACCTCTCATCCTCCGTCGCTCCAAGGAGAAAAGGCCACATTCACTCAACCTATTCTCATAAGGCATGCTCCCCAATCCAGGCAACATCCTTGTAAATCTCCTCTGCACCCTTTCTATTGGAAAGACACAGGGTGTGGTTTCCCCCAGAAGGGCCTGTTAATGTCACAAATACGAGGAAATCTGCAGATGCTGGAATTTCAAGCAACACACATAAAAATTGCTGGTGAACACAGCAGGCCAGGCAGCATCTCTAGGAAGAGGTACAGTCGATGTTTCGGGCCGAGACCCTTCGTCAGGACTACACGACGCTATTACAGCTCAGGCGTCAGAGTTTGGAGATCAACTCCAGTGTCATCTGCAAGCAAGTTTGTAGGTTCCTTTCCGTGCCTCCGGGTGCTTCAGTCCAACGACATACTGGTCAGTAGGTTAATTGGTCATTGTCAATTGTCCAGTCATTAGGCTTAGGTTAAATCATTGGGTGTTTGGACGGTGCAGCTCAAAGGCTGGAAGGGCCAGTTGTGCACTGTATCTCGAAACAAATAGACATACATAATCGACATGCTATACATAAGCACATTGAGGTAGTGGAAAGGGAAACAGAACAGACTTTCTGTAAAAATAAAACAAAGCTAGCCTATTTAATAGTTAATTATTCAATGAGAGGTCTGTTCAAGAGCCTGATAACAGCAGTCTGTGGGTAGAGATTTTGGGATGGGTGGAAAAGGTATCGGGTACTGGGTACCAAAAAGCCCAGATTGGAGCATTGGCTCAGGAGTGATGTCCTGAAAAGTACAAAAAGCAATAAAACAATAAAAGGTGTGGAAAGGGAATTAAAGGGAAAATAAAAGGAGATTGATAACTATCACAGAATTGCACTATTACCTGTCCATTTCTGGATGGCTAAATCAAATTCCTCTGCAAAATGAAATGGGGAATCAAACACAAGGCTGAAACTGCAGCCTTGTTTTTGCACACATTTCATCTGTTGATCTATTTATATTATGGGGAGTGATGTGCAGTGTTACTAAGGAAACCGCACGATTTATTGACTCTCTTTAGCTGATGAAGGAACGGTGCTTTGCAACAAAGAGTGGCTTGGAAAAGCCATGGATTTTAATCTTATTTCCACATCCAGGGATTCTGCAGACAAATAGAGTTTTATCGGCGAGATCCATGATTAAGGCAAGGGGTATCCCAGAACAGAGTTTAACAATATGCTGGTGATTGAGGTATAGGACAGGGTGATGAGATTTTCAGTTCTGATTGTAACCTGTTAACTGTGAGTGATGAGAACAGAAAATAGGTGACATGACACTGAAACGTTTACACCATCACAGAACAATAAACAAGGTTAACACAGCTCAAGGAGGGTGGAGGCGGAGGGGAGGTGGGGAGGGGGAGGGGAGAAGGGGATGAGGGGAAGTAGTGGGAAAGGGGAGGGGGAGGAGAGGAGAGAGGGAGTGGGGGAGGGGTGGTGCATGGGAGGGGGAGGGGAGGAGGATGGGTGGGGGAAGGGGGAGGTGAGGAGGAGGGGGAGGCAGATGGGGGGAGGTGGATGGAGGGAGGCGGATGGGGAGAGGAGGATAGGGAGAGGGGAGGAGGAGGGTGGGGGAAGAGGATGGAGAGAGCGGGAGGAGGGGAGGGGAGTAAGATGGGAAGTGGAGAGTGAAGGAGGGGGTAGGAGAGGTGGAGTAGAGAGGGGGTGAGGGGGCAGAAGGGGAGGGGAGGGGTAGGGGTAGTATGGGAGGACTGGGTGGAGTGGGGTGGGGAAGCGAGGGGGGTGGAGGAAAGTTGTGGATGGGTGGGGCAGTGTGGAGGGGGGAGTGGAGCAGAGGGGAGGGGGGAGGAGTGGAAGGGAGGGGAGGGAAGAGGAGTGGAGAGGAGTGGAGGGGAGGAGGGGCGAGGAGGAGGAGGGGAGCGAGTAGGAGGGGCGGGGTTAAGAGGGGGAGAGGAGAAAGGGGGAGGAGAAGGGAGAGACGAAGGAGTGGGAGAGTGATGGGGGAAGGGGAGGGGGGTGAGGGGGAAGGAGGAGAGTGGGGGAAGGAAGGGAGAGGGGAAGGAGGAGAGAGGAGAAGGAGGAGAGGAAGGGGAGGGGAGAGGAGGAGGAGAGGGAGGATGGGGAGAAGAGGGGAGTTGGAGTGGGGAGGAGGAAAGGGAGGATGGGGTGAGGAGAGAGAGAGGGAGAATAGGGTTGAGGTGGAGAGTGGGAGGATAGGGTTGAGGCAGGGAGAGGGAGGACAGGAGTAAGGCGGGGAGTGGGAAGGGATGGGTGAGGTGAGGAGAATGAGTGGTAAGGTGAGGAGGGAAGGGGTGCGGTGATGAGGGGGAGTGGGAGGGAGTTGAGGAGATGAAGTGTGAGTGGGAGGGGTCAGGTGAGGATGGGGAGCAGGTGAGGAGGGAGAGTGAGGGTTAGATTTGGACAGGGTGGGAAGGGGTTTCGAGGGAGGAATAAAAGTTGGGGTTTGGGGTGGTGCTGGGAGGGAGGGGGTTTGGCTGCATCCTTGGGTAGACCGCATTTTGGTAAATTGGATCACTTGGCTGACCTCTTCCTACATGCATATAGAAAGGCTTAAAAAGCAAGGCTTCAGGGATTAGGATAGCTAAAGTATGGTTGTGGGAGGCAGAGGAACATTGACAGGATTGCTTTGACCAGTGAACTGGGCCATGTTCAAGCACTCATCTGTCTATCAAATGAACACACCAGGGTTTTAACGGACTTCATTAAAATAGCTGTAGGTAAGTGTGTCCCCACTAAATTGTTCAGAAGTCCTGAATGAACCATGAAGATCCACAATGTGCTGAGGCATTCAAGTCTGGAGACCAAGAGGTGCAGGTATGATCTCCGGAAAGTCATCTCACGGGCCAAGTGGAGATTCCAGACCAAAATGGAATCAACAAGGGATGCTCAAGAGCTGTGGCAGTGTTTGAATGCTATAACCTCCTACAAAGTTAAAGCAAGCAGCATGGAGGAACAACAGGGCTTCACTTCGAGATGAGCTCAATGCCTTCCATGTTCGCTTTAACCATCAGAATATGGAGGAGCCATTGCGAACTCCCACATCTCTTGATGACCCTCTGATCTCAGTATTTGTAGCTAATGCGTGGATTGCCTTCAGGAGGGTGAATCCAAGGAAAGCATCCAGCCTGGATGGGGTACCTGACCATGTTCTAAATACCTGTGCTGACCAACTGGCAGGTGTGTTGTGGTACCCACCTGCTTCTAGCAGGCTTCAATTATATCTGTGCTGAAGAACAGAGTGGTAACCTATCTCAATGACTATCACCCAGTTGCACTTACATCCACAGTGACGAAGTGATTTGAGAAGCTGGTGATGAAACATATCAGCTTCTGCCTGAGAACTGACTTGGATCCGTTCCAACTTGCCTACTGGAGCAACAGGTCCACAGCAGATGCCATTTCACTAGCTCTTTGCACAACCCTAGAATATCTGGATGGAAAACATGTATACAATCAGGATGCTCTTTGTCAATTACAGCTCAGCATTTAATACCAATATCCACTCAAAACTACAAGACCTTGGCCTCAATAACCCCTTGTGCAATTGGTTCTTGGATTTCCTCACTTGTAGACCCCAGTCAGTTCAGATTGGCAAAAACATCTCCTCCACAATCTCCATTAGCACAGGGATGTGTACCTAGCCCCCCGCTCTACTCACTTTACACCTATGACTGTGTGGCTAAGTACAGCTCCAACACCATTTACAAGTTTCCTGATGACACCACTGTTGTGAGCCATATTAAAGGTGGTGATGAATCAGCATTCAGCAGACAGATTGAAAATTTGTCATAACAACAACCTCTCACTCAATGTCAGCAAGACCAAGGAGCTGATTGTAGACTTCAGGTGAGGGAAACCAGAGGTTCATGAGCCAGTCCTCTTTGGAAGATCAGAGGTGGAGAGGGTCAGTAACTTTAAATTCCTGGGTGATGCTACTTCAGAGGACCTGTCCTGTGCAATTGTGAAGAAAGCATGACAGTGCCTCTAATTCCTTTGCAGTCTGCTGAGATCCAGCATAACATTAAAAACCTTGGCAAACTTCTATAGGTGTGTGATGGAAAAACGTGCTGATTAACTACATTATGGCCTGATATGGGAACACCAATACCTCTGAACAGAACATCCTACAACAGATAGTGGATCGGCCCAGTACATCACGGTAAAGCCCTCCCAACCACTAAGCACATCTACATGAAGCATTGCTGTAGAAAAGCAGGATCTATCATCAGAGATCCTCACCCCCCACCCCCAGGCCATGCTCTTTTCTCATTGCTGTCATCAGGTAGAAGGTACAGGAGCCTCAGGACTCGCACCACCAGGTTCAAGAACAGTTACTACCCCTCAACTACCAGGCTCTTGAATAAAAGGGGATAACTACACTCACTTGCCCCATCATTGAGATGTTCCCACAAGCAATGATCTCACTTTAGGGACTCTATCTCATTATCTCATGTTCTTATTATTTATTGCTATTTATTTATATTTGCACTTGCGTGGTTTGGTGTCTTGTGCACTCTGGTTGATCTCTCACTGATCTTGTTCTAGTTACTATTCTATTGATTTATTGAGTATACCCACAGGAAAACGAATCTCTAAGTTGTACATGGTGATATATATGTACTTTGATAATAAATTTACTTTGGCTTGAAGGGGGTGGGAAGGAGGGAGAGAGGAGGGAGAGTGGGGAGGGAGAGAGGAAAGGGAATGGGGAGATGTTTGGAGGGAGGTGGGAGGGAAGAGGAAGAGAGAAAGCGTGGAAGGAGGGTTGGGGGGTAAATGAAAGAGGGACATTAAACAAACATTTCTTTACTCTAAGGCTGTGATTTCTGGTCCTAGACTCTCCTACAAATGAAAACATCCTCGCCACATCCATTCTGTCCCAGCCTTTCAATATTCAGCAGGCTTCAGTCAGATCACCCTTCATTATTCTGAACTCCAGAGACATCTAACACTCCTCAATAAATCAAGGGGGACTCTGACAAACACTTTGCTAATATCCATGTATATTACTTCCCATGTCCTACCCTTATTGCCCTTGCTTTGAAACCCTTCAAAATATCCAATTAAACCCTTAAAAGAATCCATATGGACTGTCCTTAACTAACCTGAGCCTCTCTAACAACTGACTCATGTTTTCTAATAACACTGGACAGCAATTTTTTTCGAAAGTATTGCTTCCTCAGAAATTTTTGTTGGTTATGATAGACCACTTGAAGCAGAACACAAATATGATTTCAGACTATTTCTTACAAGAAATCAACCTTTATTGAATACAATGTGTTTAATTGCAGAAGAGTGCTGATGCTTTGCAATAAGCTAAAGATGTTTATTGGAGATTTTTGTTTGTTTTCAGTGTCTGAGATGTCCAACAATTATCATCTTAAATATCCAACAAAAATCAGCCAGCATTGATGGATTCCAGTTACCCTGATACCATTTCTCCACGACCACAATATCCTGGTGAAACTTCTCAGCATGCTTGTCAGTGACAGCACCAAGACTTGCAGGGAAGAAGCCAAAATGGGAATGTAGAAAATGAATCTTTAGTGACATGTTGCACTTCATGGTTTTGTATGGTTGAAGCACTTTGTCAACCAGCTGCATGTAGTTTGGTGCTCCGTAGTTGTCAAGAAAATTTTCAGCAATATCCGAGAATGCCTTCTGTGCGATTTTCTTTGGGCCCACTAGAAGTTCTTTGAGTTGCCTGTCATTGATACCTGTTTGAGTTGCGGACCAACAAAAATGCTTTTCTTAATCTTGGCATCAGTTATTCTGGGAAATATCCAAATGAAATACTGAAACCCTTCATGGAATTTTTTTGTGCCTGCACAGAATTGAACCTAAAAATTCTGCTCTTGCCTTTGATGAACACAAGTCTTTGAACCAGGTCATTTAACTCAGACTGAGTTATCAGTTGATGCTTACCTGACACAAAGGGCTCAAAGTCTGTATCAGCATCAGTGTCGTTCTCCATTCCTGGCTTGTGCATCATGGCATCTTCGTCTGCCTCTTCTAGACTCCATGTCTCTGGTGGCTTCAGTACTGGAAGACTATCATCATGCAGCACAGGTCTCAAGGCTGAAGTAAGGTTGGGGTATTCTCGTTTTTAGCAGAGAAACCAGACACACTGGTCAGGCAGAAGTAGCGGTCTGTCACTTGATCCTTCTGCTCTCGTTATATCATCGGTACAGTGAACGACATTGACTTCCGAGATCCTGTGAACCAAGCTCTAAGATCAACAGTGCATGTTGCGCAACAGAAGTGAGGAGCCCAGGCTTTGTCTTGGTCGCTAATTTTACATCCTAAGTAGAGGTCATGGGCTTTCATAATAAGAGAAGTCATGCTCCATCTTTGAGACTTGAGTGTATACTCGCCACAAATATAACAGAAAGTGCTGCTGCTGTTGCAACATTGGCAAGACATTTTGCTGTCACAAATACTCTTGAAAATACAATTACTGTATTATAATGAGTACACACAAGCTGCTATGTGCATAGAGCATGCGCATCAAAGTGATCGCAAACTGATATACATGCAAACGCAATGCATAGAACAGTGAGTGCGTGATGCTTTTACAGCCTTCCTAAAACCTGCCCTGCCATGCAGCATCCACCCTGCCTAACCATGCCCAGGTAGGCCTGAACAAGATAGAAAACATTTCAGTTAGCATTCTGGGCAACGTTTTAATTGACTTGAATTATGAAGTTAAATAATTTATAAGTTAAATAATTTAATAGTTAAATAATATTTCCTGAGAAACAGGAAAGGTATGGCCACATTAGTAGTATTGTATTACAGACCACCCAATAGTCAACGAGACTTGGAAGAGCAAATCTGCAGAGAGATAGCAGGCAACTGCAGGAAATATAAAGTTGTGGTAGTAGGGGATTTTTAATTTTCCATACATTGATTGGGGCTCCATAGAAACCATAGAAACCACAGCACAGAAACAGGCCTTTTGGCCCTTCTTGGCTGTGCCGAACAATTTTCTGCCTAGTCCCACTGACCTGCACACGGACCATATCCCTCCATACGCCTCCCATCCATATAACTGTCCAATTTATTCTTAAATGTTAAAAAAGAACCCGCATTTACCACCTCATCTGGCAGCTCATTCCATACTCCCACCACTCTCTGTGTGAAGAAGCCCTCCCTAATGTTCCCTTTAAACTTTTCCCCCCTCACCCTAAACCCATGTCCTCTGGTTTTTTTCTTCCCTTGCCTCAGTGGAAAAAGCCAGCTTGCATTCACTCTATCTATACCCATCATAATTTTACATACCTCTATCAAATCTCCCCTCATTCTTCTACGCTCCAGGGAATAAAGTCCTAACCTATTCAACCTAAAAGAAGACATGAGGTTGCCTTGGCAGTCAAAGTGAAGGATAATCCAAAGAGCTTTTACAGGTATATTAAGAGCAAAAGGATTGTAAAGGATAAAATTGGTCCTCTTGAAGATCAGAGTGGTTGGCTATGTGCGGAACTAAAGGAAATGGGGAGACCTTAAATAGGTTTTTTGCGTCTGTATTTACTAAGGAAACTGGCATGAAGTCTATGGAATTGAGGGAATCAAGCAGTGAGATCATGGAAACTGTACAAATTGAAAAGGAGGAGGTCCTTGCTGTCTTGAGGAAAATTAAAGTGGATAAATCCCCGGGACCTGACAGAGTTTTCCCTCGGACCTTGAAGGAGACTAGTGTTGAAATTGCGGGGGCCCTGGCAGAAATATTTAAAATGTCGCTGTCTACTGGTGAGGTGCCGGAGGATTGGAGAGTGGCTCATGTTGTTCCGTTGTTTAAAAAAGGATCGAAAAGTAATCTGGGAAATTATAGGCCAGTAAGTTTAACGTCGGTAGTAGGTAAGTTATTGGAGGGAGTACTAAGAGACAGAATCTCCAAGCATTTGGATAGACAGGGACTTATTAGGGAGAGTCAACATGGCTTTGTGCGTGGTAGGTCATGTTTGACCAATCTATTGGTGTTTTTCGAGGAGGTTACCAGGAAAGTGGATGAAGGGAAGGCAGTGGATATTGTCTACATGGACTTCACTAAGGCCTTTGACAAGGTCCCATATGAGAGGTTAGTTAGGAAAATTCAGTCGCTAGGTATACATGGAGAGGTGGTAAATTGGATTAGACATTGGCTCAACGGAAGAAGCCAAAGAGTGGTAGTAGAGAATTGCTTTTCTGAGTGGCTGCCAGTGACTAGTGGTGTTCCTCACTAATATCCTAGCGGGAAGGTTTGCTAATGCTGCACGGTGGTGGGCAGGGGGGAGAAGATGGTTTAAACTAGATTTGCAGGGGGATGGGAAATAGAGTTCCAGAGCAAATAGTGGAGTGGTTGTGGAGAAAGATGTTGTTAAGCCAACATACAAAGTCAGGAATCAAAAGGTTGAGCATGGTGGGACTAATGTCCTGAGCTGCATATATTTCAGTGCAAGGATCATTGTAGGAAAGGTAGATGAGCTTAGGGCATGGATCAATACCTGGAATTGTAGCCATTAGTGAGACTTGGTCGCAGGAGGGGCAGGACTGACAGCTAAATATTCTGGGGTGCCGCTGTTTTAGATGTGATAAAGCAGGAGCGATTAAAAGGGGGAGGGGTGATATTACTAGTCAGGGAAAATATCATGGCAATTCGCAGTCAGAACAGACTGTAGAGCTTATCTAGTGAGGCTTTATGGGTACAACTGAGAAAAAAGAAAAGTATGACCATGTTAATGGGATTATAGTATCGGCCACCCAACAGTCCGTGGGATTTAGAGGAGCACATTTGTAGGGAGATCGCAAACTGTTGCAAGAAACATAATGTTGTGATAGTAGGTGATTTTAGCTTTCCACGTATTGACTGGAACTCCCATACTGTAAAAGGACTAGATGGGATAGATTGTGTCAAGTGTGTTCAGGATAGTTTCCTTCATCAGTACATCGAAGTGCCAATGAGAGCCTATGCAATACTAGATGTCCTATTAAGAAATGAAACAGGGCGGGTATCAGAAGTTTGTGTAGGGTAACTCTTTGATAATCAGAAGTTTGTGTAGGGTTTGTGTAGGGTAACTCTTTGAAGTTGGTAATCTAATGATCATAAGGCCATTAGTTTCAAGGTAATTTTGGAAATGGATAGGTGTGGTTCTCAGGTTGAAATTCTAAGTTGGAGAAAGGGTAAATTTGATGGTATCAGAAAGGACCTGGCAAATGTGGATTGGAACAGGCTGTTTTCTGGCAAAGATGTACTCGGTAAATGGGAGGTCTTCAAAAGTGATATTTAACAGAACAGAGTTTGTATGTCAGAACATTGGTTTTTGAGAGGTATTAAGATACTGGTTAAGAAAAGGAGGGAGGTGCATATCAGGTATAGGCAGGCAGGAACAAATGAGGTACTTTGGAGTATAAGAAATGCAAGAGGATACTTAAGAAGGAAATAAGGAAGGCTAAAAGAAGACACGAGTTTGCTCTTTCAAACAAGGTGAAGGAGATACATTAAGGTCAAAAGGACAAAATTGATCCTCTGAAAGACAGAGTAGTAATCTATGTTTGGAGCTGAAAGAGGTGGACAGATCTTAAATGGATTTTTTACATCAGTATTTACTCGGGAGACAGACACAGAAACTATAGAAATAAGGCAATAACAGCAGTGAAGTTATGGACCCTATACAGATTGCAGAGGAGAAAGTGTTTGCTGTCATAGGGCAAATTAGGGTGGATAAATCCCCAGGGCCTGGCAAGGCGTGCCATCGGACCCTGTGTGAGGTCAGTGCAGAACATTCAGGAGTCCTAGCAGAGATATTTAAAACATATAACCATATAACCATATAACAATTACAGCACGGAAACAGGCCATCTCGGCCCCTCTAGTCCATGCCGAACTCTTACTCTCACCTAGTCCCACCGACCTGCACTCAGCCCGTAACCCTCCATTCCTTTCCTGTCCATATATCTATCCAATTTAACTTTAAACGACAACATCGAACCTGCCTCAACCACTTCTGCTGGAAGCTCGTTCCACACAGCTACCACACTCTGAGTAAAGAAGTTCCCCCTCATGTTACCCCTAAACTTTTGTCCTTTAACTCTCAACTCATGTCCTCTTGTTTGAATATCCCCCACTCTCAATGGAAAAAGCCTATCCATGTCAACTCTATCTATCCCCCTCATAATTTTAAATACCTCTATCAAGTCCCCCCTCAACCTTCTACGCTCCAATGAATAAAGATCTAACTTGTTCAACCTTTCTCTGTAACTTAGGAGATGAAACCTAGGCAACATTTTAGTAAATCTCCTCTGTACTCTCTCAATTTTCTTGACATCTTTCCTATAATTCGGTGACCAGAACTGTACACAATACTCCAAATTTGGCCTCACCAATGCCTTATACAATTTCAACATTACATCCCAACATTACAATCCACTCCTATACTCAATGCTCTGACTAATAAAGGCCAGCATACCAAAAGCTTTCTTCACCACCCTATCCACATGAGATTCCACCTTCAGGGAACTATGCACCATTATTCCTAGATCCCTCTGCTCTACAGCATTCTTCAATGCCCTACCACTTACCATGTATGTCCTATTTTGATTAGTCCTACCAAAATGTAGCACTTCACCTTTTTCAGCATTAAACTCCATCTGCCCTCTTTCAGCCCACTCTTCTAACTGGCCTAAATCTCTCTGCAAGCTTTGAAAACCTACTTCATTATCCACAACTCCACCTATCTTAGTATCATCTGCATATTTACTCATCCAATTTACCACCCCATCATCCAGATCATTAATCTATATGACAAACAACATTGGACCCAGTACAGATCCCTGAGGCACACCACTAGACAGTGTCCTCCAATCTGACACACAGTTATCCACCACTATTCTCTGGCATCTCCCATCCAGTCACTGCTGAATCCATTTTATTACTTCGAGATTAATGCCTAACGATTGAACCTTCCTAACTAACCTTCCGTGTGGAACCTTGTCAAAGGCCTTACTGGAGTCCATATAGACAACATCCACCGCTTTACCCTCGTCAACTTTCCTAGTAACCTCATCAAAAAATTCAATAAGATTTGTCAAACATGACCTTCCAAGCACAAATCCATGTTGACCGTTCCTAATCAGACCCTGTCTATCCAGATAATTATATATACCATCTCTAAGAATACTTTCCATCAGTTTACTCACCACTGACGTCAAATTCACAGGCCGACAATTGCTAGCCACAGACAGTGGATGTTGCCTACATGGACTTCAGTAAGGCATTTGACAAGGTCCTGCATGGGAGGCTGGTCAAGAAGGTTCAGTCACTCAGCATTCAAGATGAGGTAGTAAATTGGATTTCACATTGGTTTCATGGAAGAAGCCAGGGAGTGGTAGTAGATGGTTGCCTCTCTGACTGGAGAGTGGTAGTAGATGGTTGCCTCTCTGACTGGAGGCCTGTGACTAGTGGTATTTCTTAAGGATTGGTGCTGGGTCCATTGTTGTTTGTCATCTATATGAGTGATCTGGATGATAAACTGGATCTGCAAATTTTTGTGGATAACACCAAGATTGGAGGTGTAGTGGACAGTGTGGAAGGCTATCAAAGTTTGCAGAGGGATCTGCATTAGCTGGAAAAATGGGCTGAAAAAAGGCAGATGGAATTTAATGCAGACAAGTGTGAGGTGTTACACTTCAGTAGGACCAACCAGGGTAAGTCGTACATGCTGAGTGGTTGAGCACTGAGCAGTGTGGTAGAATAAAGGGATCTGGGAATACAGATTCATAAATTCCTTGCAATGCACATAAAAGTTGCTGGTGAACACAGCAGGCCAGGCAGCATCTCTAGGAAGCGGTACAGTCGACGTTTTGGGCCGAGGCCCTTCATCAGGACTAACTGAAAAAAGAGCTAGTAAGAGATTTGAAAGTTGGAGGGGGAGGGGGAGGTCCAAAATGATAGGAGAAGACAGGAGGGGGAGGGATGGAGCCAAGAGCTGGACAGGTGATTGGCAAAAGGGATATGAGATGATCATGGGACAGGAGGCCCAGGGAGAAAGAAAAGGGGGAGGGGGAAGGGGCGATGGGCAAGGGGTATAGTGAGAGGGACAGAGGGAGAAAAAGGAGAGTGAGAGAAAGAATGTGTATATGTAAATAAATAAATAACGGATGGGGTACGAGGGGGAGGTGGGCATTAGCGGAAGTTTGAGAAGCCAATGTTCATGCCATCAGGTTGGAGGCTACCCAGACGGAATATAAGGTGTTGTTCCTCCAACCTGAGTGTGGCTTCATCTTTACAGTAGAGGAGGCCGTGGATAGACATATCAGAATTGAAATGGGCCGTGGAATTAAAATGTGTGGCCACTGGGAGATCCTGCTTTCTCTGGCGGACAGAGCGTAGGTGTTCAGGGAACTTAAAATCATCGAAAAGTTTCAGAGTGTGAGAAGTGTCACGAACATAGGTAGGAAGGGATTGAACAAGGGGGGGATAAAACAGTGTCGAGGTATGCAGAAACGAGTTCGGTGGGGCAGGAGCAAGCTGAGACAATAGGTCGGCCAGGACAGGCAGATTTGTGGATCTTGGGTAGGAGGTAGAAACGGGAAGTGCGGGGTGTGGGAACTATAAGGTTGGTAGCAGTGGATGGGAGATCCCCTGAGCAGATAAAGTCGGTGATGGTGTGGGAGACAATGGCCTTGTGCTCCTTAGTGGGGTCATGATCGAGGGGTAAATAAGAGGAGGTATCCGCGAGTTGTCGCCGTGCCGTGGCAACGTAGAGGTCAGTATGCCAGACTTCAACAGCACCCTCCTTATCGGCGGGTTTTATAGTTAGGTTAGGATTAGTGGGGAGGGAGTGGAGAGCAGAGCGTTCCGAAGGAGTGAAGTTGGAATGGGAACAAGGTGCGGTGAAGTTGAGAAGGTTGATGTCCCGTCGGCAGTTAGCAATAAAGAGATCCAGAGCAGACAGAAGACCAGAGCGGGGTGTCCATGAAGAAGAGGAGGGTTGAAGACGGGAGAAGGGGTCATCGGTGGGGGTGGGAGTGTCCTTGCCAAAGAAGTAGGCTTGAAGATGGAGCTGGCGGAAGAAGAGTTCAGTGTCATGGCGAACGCGGAACTCGCTGAGGTGTGGGAGAAGGGGGACAAAGGTGAGGCCCTTACTGAGAACAGAGTGCTCTGCCTCCGACAGTTGAAGGTCGGAAGGGATGGTAAAGACCTGGCACGGATGAGAAGTGGGATCAGAGGGGGGAGGGGGAGGGAGGCTGGGGGTGTCGGCGGAGAGGGGAGGGTTGGAGTGAGAGGAAGATGGAGCCTCTGAGGGCCCAGGAGCTGACGGTGGGATCTGAGGGAGACAGGGTTGCAGAGTGTTGGTGGGAGAACAGGAGACAGGAGTCACAATAGCGGCACATGAAGACCCGGCCTGGAGTTCAAGGCTGAAATCTTGAGAGCTCGGATCAGAGGCCTCCTGTCCCATGATCCTCTCATATCCCTTTTGCCAATCAACCATCCAGCTCTTGCCTCCATCCCTCCCCGTCCTGTCTTCTCCTATCATTTTGGATCTCCCCCTCCCACTTTCAAATCTCTTGCTATCTCTTCTTTCAGTTAGCCCTGACGAAGGATGTCGGCCCGAAACGTCGACTGTACTTCTTCCTAGAGATGGTGCCTGGCCTGCTGCGTTCACCAGCAACTTTTATGTGTGTTGCTTGAAATTCCAGCATCTGCAGATTTCCTCATGTTTGTGGCCATAAATTCCTTGAAAGTCATGTCACAGGTTGATAGGGTTCGTAAGGAAAGCTTTTGGCACATTGATTTCTTAAGAGGAATGTATTGAATACAGGAATTGAGATGTTATGTTGAAATTGTGCAAGATGTTGGTGAGGCCTAATTTGGAGTATTCTTTGCAGTTTTGGTCTCTACCTATAGGAAAGATGTAAATAAGATTGAAAGAGTGCAGAGAAAATTTACAAGCATGTTTCTGGCACTTGATGACCTGAGTTATAGGGAAAGATTGAATAGGTTAGAACTTTATTCCCTAGAATGTTGAAGATTGAGGGAAGATTTGATAGAGGTATACAAAATTATGAGGGGTAAATGTAGATAGGCTTTTTCCATTGAGATTGGGTGAGACTACTAGAGGTCATGTGTTAAAGGTGGAAGGTAAAATCTTTAAGGGGAATGTGAGGGGGAACTTCACTCAGGCAGTAGTGAGAATGTGGAACAAGCTTCCAGAGTAAGTGGTGGTTGCGGGGTTGATTTCAACATTGAAGAGAAATTTGGATAGTTCTCGATGAGAGCAGTATGGAGGGTTATAGTCTGGGTGCAGGTTGATGGGACTAGAGAGATTAATGGTTCAACACAGAATAGATGGGCTGATGGGCCTGTTTCTGTGTTGTAGTGTTTTATGACTTCTATGACCCTCGACCCCATTCTCCTGCCTTTTCCCCGTAACCTTTGACACCCTTACTAATGAAGAACCTACCAAACTCTGCCTTAAATATACCAATGACTTGACCTCCACAGCATGTGTGGCAATGAATTCCACAGATTCACCACCTTCCAGCTGAAGAATTTCCTCCTCATCTCTGTCCTACCAGGACATGTTGTATGCTGAGGCTGTGCCCTTTGGTCCGATATAGGAAATATCCTCTCTGTGTCCATCGTATCCAGGCCTTTCAGTATTTGTTAGGTTTCAATGAGATCCCTCCTTATTCTTCTGAACTCCAGTGACTACAGGCTTGGAGCAATCAAACGCCTCTCATAACGCCTTTTCATTCCAGGATCATTCTCATGAACCTCCTCTGGACCCTCCCCAATGCCAGCACATCCTTTCTTAAATAAGGGGCTTAAAACTGTCCAAAATACTCCAAGTGTGATCTGACCAATACTTCCACACTCTGAGGCTGCCATTCCAGTCTTTTCTTTGGTCAACTTCTTTCCCTTCCCATCTGTAAAGCATCTTAAACTTATTTCGATTTTAACTACAAATAATTTTTTCCTGCACTTTCTTTGCCTCTTTATTGACAGCTGAAACTTTCATCATCATCCTCTCTTTCTAATGCAAAGCTCCTGGCAAGCTTTCTTTTATTTTTGGCTTTACCTTGTGTTATGAATATTTGGACATTCATGGGTCACAGAGATGGGAGTTTCTACAACAGGTATATATTTGTTCTGAACTTTCTATATCTCTCCTACTCGGGCACTGTTTTTTTTTTTCCGGTCCCCGGTCAGCTTCAGACAGCTGCTTTCAATCCACTTTTATTAAATCATATCTTAGTCCTGTAAAGTCAGTCTTTCTCAACCTTAGAAGTTTTCCCTATAATTTCATCAAAGTTTACACAGATTTGACATGTCATCTAAAACTTTGACAAACTTCTATAGATGCACAGTGGAGAGTATCCTGACAGGTTACATCACAGCCAGATGAAAACATCAATACCCAAGAATGGAAAAACCTATTAAAAGTGATGGCTAGAGCCCAGTCCGTCACAGGTAAAGCCCTCACTGGCAATGAGCACACCTACAAGGAACACTGCCACAAGGAAGAAATGTCCATTATCAAGAACCCCCACCATCCACGCCATGCTCTGTTTTCACTGTGGCCATTGGGAAGAAGATACAGGAACTTTAGGTCTCAGGCCATCGGGCTCAGGAACAGTTATTAGCTCTGAATCATCAGGATGCTGAGCTAATCACCATCTACAAATTTGCTGACGATACAACCATTGTTGGTGGAATCTCAGGTGGTGATGAGAGGGCATACAGGAGTGAGATATGCCAACTAGTGGAGTGGTGCTGCAGCAACAACCTGTCTTCAGTAAGGCAAAAGAGCTGACTGTGGACTTCAGGAAGGGTAAGACGAAGGAACACGTACCAATCCTCATAGAGGGATCAGAAGTGGAGAGTGTGAGCAGTTTCAAGTTCCTGGGTGTCAAGATCTCTGAGGATCTAACCTGGTCCCAATATACTGATGTAGTCATAAAGAAGGCAAGACAGCGGCTATACTTTATTAGGAGTTTGAAGCGATTTGGCATGTCAACAAATACACTCAAAAACTTCTATAGTTGTACCATGGAGAGCATTCTGACAGGCTGCATCACTGTCTGGTATGGAGGGGCTACTACACAGGACTGAAAGAAGCTGCAGAAGGTTGTAAATCTAGTCAGCTCCATCTTGGGCACTAGCCTACAAAGCACCCAGGACATCTTTAGGAAGCGGTGTCTCAGAAAGGCAGCGTCCATTATTAATTACCTCGAGCACCAATGGCATGCCCTTTTCTCACTATTACCATCAGGTAGGAGGCACAGAAGCCTGAAGGCACACACTGAGCTATTCAGGAACAGCTTCTTCCCCTCTGCCATCCAATTCCTAAATGGACTTTGAAGCTTTAGACACTATTTCACTTTTTTAATATACAGTATTTCTGTTTCTGCACATCTTTAAGTAATCTATTCAATATATGTAATTGATTTACTTGTTTATTTATTATGTTTTATTTTATTTTTTTTTCTCTCTCTGCTAGGTTATGCATGGCCTTGAACTGCTGCTGCTAAGTTAACAAATTTCACATCACATGCCGGTGATAATAAACCTGATTCTGATCCTGATAATATGGATACCTTCACTCATCTCAACATTGAACTGATCACTGAATATAGACTCACTTTCACCGACTCTACAACTCATATTCTCAGTATATTTATTTATTATTATTATTACTATTTTGCATTTGCATGGTTTGTTGATTTTTGCACATTGGTTGCTTGTCAGTCATTGTGCATGGTTTTTCATTGAATCTATTGTAGGTCTTTGTTCTATGGTGATTGCCTGCAAGAAAATGATTCTCAGGGAAGTATATGGTGACATAGACACGTTTTGATAATAAATTTCCTTTGAACTTTGAACAGTGTGGGGAACAGTGAGTGGGTGGGTGAGGGGATGAGCTAAGAAGTTGGAAGGTGATAGTTGGAAGAGGTGTAGGGTTGAAAAAAGAATCTGATATGAGAGGACATGGAAGAAAGGGAAGGAGGAGGGGAATCAGAAGTAGTAGAAGGGCAGCTGAGGAGGAGAGAAGGGGTAGTGGTGGTGACGAGAGGGCGTACAGGGGTGAGATATGCCAACTAGTGGAATGGTGCCGCAGCAACAACCTGGCACTCAACGTCAGTAAGAGCGTAACCAGTATGAGGAATGAATCAATCCTGATGAAGGGTCTTAGCTCGAAACATTGGCTGTTTTCTGCTCTCCATAGATTTTGCCTGAGTCCTCCAGCATTTTGCGCATGTTGCTGGGAGAAGGCTTGTACAAAGGAGAGCCACCTTCTGGAGAGAACAAACTGCTGGGCCAAATGGCTAGGGTGGGTGGGGACTTTGATTATGGTGGCTGCTTTACTGAGGCAGTGAAAAGTGTAGACAGAGTCCATAGAGAAGAGGCCAGTTTCCATGATGTGCTGGGCACAATTCTTTGCAGCATCTTGTAGTCATGTTACAGAACAGTTGCTGTAGCAAGTCACTGTGCATCTCGATTGAATGCTTCCTATGGTGCGTTGATAAAAAGTGGCAAGGGTTGATGGGGACAGGCCAAGTTTCTTTAGCCTTCTGAGGAACTAATAAAAACATGAGGTAATTGGTCCAAGTTCCATCCCAGCTCTCCAAAACCTGGTGGACACCAGTGTAGTATTGAAAGAGTACTGCACTGTCACAGGTGAAACCTTTCTGACTAACCATTAAAATGATGATATAGTTTTATGATGATAGGTTAAATGAGCTGGGGCTTTTCTCTTCTGGAGTACAGGAGGCTGAGAGGTGCTTTGTTAGAGGTGTACAAGATGATGAGAGGCGTAAATCAGAGACATTTTCCCAGGGTGGAAATGGCATAATTTCACGGTGAACGGAAGAAAATATAGAGGGGGATGTCAGAGGTATTTATTTATTTATTTATTTATTTTCTTTCCCTTTTTCAAAAAACCATAGAGTTGTGGGTGCGTGGAATGCGCTGCCAGGGGTGGTGGCTTGAGGTAGATATATTGGGTACACTTAAGAAGCTTTAGATTGGCACCTGGATGATAGAAAAATGGAGGACTATGTAGGAGAGAAGGGTTAGATTGATTTTAGAATCAGCATAACATCATGGGACAAAGTGGCTGTGCAGTAGCGTATGTTCTATGATGTCCCGTCTGCCCTCTTAAGTTGTCTTGGAGATTGCAGCACTACTTTGAATAAGATACAAGAAGCTTCAGCCAATATTCACACCCTAGTTCATTAAAGGTTCGAAAACCAGGCTACTCTATTTCCTACATTAGAACAGTGAAAAACTTCAAGTTCCTGGAAACTCCTGAAAAGGATATGACAGGTCTTTCTTTTCAAAACGGAAGATGGAAAGAATTTAGATTTGTGTGCAGTTTGACAATTGACTCTAGCTCCAAGAAAAAGCTGTTGAAAATTCTGACTGACAAATCATAAATGAGTCAGAAAGGAACAAATGACTACTTGCTTAAACTATTCATCTCTGCAATCAAACAATAAAAGCGAATGCATGTGTTTTAAGGAAAGTCTTGAAATTAATTCAAACTAGAAAGCAAGATATCTTCAGATTTAAATGCAGGGGTTCCCATAAAACATCCTTCTCAGGGTAATATCAAACTGACACTCAAACTACATTTTCATTAGTCCTAACATAAACTTACAGTGGAAACACATCTCTCATTTTCAGATAGCTTATCTTATGTAATCAACTGCAGGAACTAATTTTACATCTTGTCAAAAATGTCAACTCCAAATTACATCGAAAACATTCATTATATTTATTTATGGGTGTATGATATTGCAGGAGACATACATAATGAATAGGCCACTCTTAATGCTCTAATCAAAAACTTTTTAGTTAAAACAAATTTTTGAAATTTGTGCTATTCAACAGATATTCTAACTGCTTTGGGACTAAAGATAAATTTAAGGTTCTGGCCTAGATTTTCTGATCTATTGGTATCACTGGGACATAACCACAAAACAGGGAGATTTTATTCATTAATAAAGAAGACCTGTGCAATAAAATATCTCCAGGAGTGTTTAACTTCAGATTCCACAAGTTGGGGATATTGCAGGTAAGGTGAAGCCCATCCCTGATTCCCTTTGGGCCATTTCAGAGGCCATGAAGAGTCATAGAGTCAAACAAATTTGGGATGGTCTGGACAATACGTGACTCCAGATTCATCCAAAGACATTGGGTGGTGTGGTGGTGTAGCAGTTAGTGAGCGTAATGCTATTACAGTCCCAGCAATCACCAATTTCTTGTAAGGACTTTATACATCCTTCCTGTGACCATATGGGTTTCCTCGAGACGCTCCATTTTCCTCACACATTCCAAAAATATACAGGTTAGGATTAGAGTTGTGGGCATTCTATGTTGGTGCCGGAAGCATGGACACTTGTCGACTGCCCAGCACAATCCTCGTTCATTTGATTGGAAGCAAGCGACAGGTTCCACTGTATGCTTCGATGTTTCGATGTAAATGTGACAAATAAAAGTAATCTTTATCTCACTGGATTTCAGATAAAAATGGAATTTAAAACAAAATGCTATTAAATACTTCAAATTTAAATTCCCAGCAGCTTTGGTAGGATTCAAACTCTCGCCTTGGAATTGATGGTCCAGATCTCTGGGCAGCATTCCAGCTTTGCAGCCACTAAGCTATTGCACTCCTTGGCAACTCTGAATTTTCTAGAGTGCCCAAGAGGCTTTTGAAGCTGAACACAAATGTGTATTTATGCCAGTAATATCTTGCAAATTCCTGATGGCGCCAACTCTCCTTGTGGCCCACTCTCAGAATGTTGGCAACTCTCCTGTGCTGTATCTCATTTGCGAGTGAGGACTGGAATGGTTCAAGGCTAATAGGAGCCTAGACAGTTATACAGGTGGTGCCAGCTCCTCTGGCAATCTGCCTCATTTCCAGGTTTTACTTGTACTGCATTTGTTGGGGTGGTACAGTGGCACAATCACTGATTGGGGTTCGATTCCCACTGCTGTCTGTCAGGAGTTTGTGCGTTCTCCCCATGACTGTGTGAGTTTCCGTAGGGTGATCCAGTTTCCTCCCACATTCCAAAGACAAAGTATGGGTAAGGGTTAGTGAGTTGTGGGCATGCCATTTTGGCACATGGTGCGGAAGCATGGCCACCTGCAGCGTCAACATTTGCGTCGTTTGGTCATTGGCAGAAATGATTTGTTTCACTTCAATGTTTTAATGTACATGTGACAAATAAAGCTAACCTTTATCTTTAATAACTCAGTTCCCATGTGACCATTAACATCAGCTACAGGCCAGCAGTCATTCACTGCCAGTAGTGCATCATGTAATGAGACCAAAGAACTCAACCAGCCAATAGTTTGGATGATAGGGGCTGCCACCATGTAGGAATTACTCTGGTTTAATACAAAGATCATCGAATCAAAGCACTGGACTTGAAAGTTAGCATAGGCATATAGAGGTAGAGGGTGGCATGGTTGCACAGTGGTTAGTGTGACACCGTACGGCATCAGTGATCACGGGTTCCGTTGCTGCCACTGTTTGAAAGGAGTTTGTACATTTTCCTCATGGCTGACTGGGTTTCTCTGGGTGCTCCAGGGTGCTCTGGTTCTCCCACATTCCAAAAATGTACAGGTTAGGTTTAGGATTAGAGTTATGGCTTCGGTTATGGTTAATAAGTTGTGGGGATGCCTTGAAAAATATTCAGCCCCACAACTACTTTCACATTTTCTAAATTTAAAATAGACTGAAGTAGAATGTTTTTGGGCTAATCTACAAAACTCTGCACATCATGTCAAATCAAATTAACAATTTACTAAAATTTATAAACCAAAATTCTGAGGCTGAGAAAGTATTCATCACCTTTGTAAGTATTACACTAACTGTCCTCAGATGCAATATACAGTATTACCTTACTGACTCATCCAATTTGTTGATGTAGAAAATTGGAGGACCACCTGTTTTCAATGAATTCATAAGAATAAATACCCTCCTCTCTCTGTAAGGTCCAACAGTATGGTAGAATTTTCAACAGACCAAACCAAAATGAAGACAAATGAGCATTCAAGACAGATCAGGGAAATGATGATAGAGAAGCACAAGTCTGTGGAAGGGTATAAGACCATCTCAAAGGCACTGAATGTACCTCGAAGCTCAGCGCAGTCCATCATGAAAAGGTTGGAAATAAATGAAACCACAGCTACCCCTCTAAACCTACTCACTGGAGAAGAATGACACTTGTAAGTGAGACTGCTGTGACACCAACAGTCACCCTGAGTGAGCTGCAGAATTCAGTGGCTGCAACTGGAGATGAAGTTCATGGCTCCACAATCCGTAAGGCCTTGCACAAAAGGGGTATTCATGGAAAGGTGACAAGGAAGAAGCCCTGGCTAAAAAATAAAATATATCCTTGCCCATAAAGACTTTACAAAGTATCACTAGAAGATTCTGTAAAGATGAGACCAAAGTGGAACTTTTTGGCCTCAACACTAAGCTGTACGCATGGTGTAAATCTAATATTGTGCATCAGCCAGGTTACACCATCCCTTCTGTAAAGGGGATGCTTTTCAGCAGCATGGAATGGAAACCTGGCCAGGACTGATGGGAAGATGAATGCTGCTAAATACAGAGAGATCCTGGATAAAAAATCTGCTAGCCTCTGCCAGAAAGCTTAAACTAGATAGGAAGTTAGTCTTTCAGCAGAACGACGACCCAAAGCAGACTGTCAGAGCAACCACTGAGTAATTCAAATGAAGAAAATTAATGTCTTTGAGTGACCCCGTCCGAGTCTTGTTCTTAACCCAATCGAACATCTCTGGCACAACTTCAAGATTGCTGTCCACTGCTGCTCCCCAACTAACTTGGCACAGTTTGAGCACTTTTGTAAGGAGGAATGGGCAAATCTTGCTCCATCACCTTATGCAAAGGGAATAGACACTAATCCAAAAAGACTGTAGTAGCAACGAGAGACGGTTCAACTAAGTACTGAGCAAAAAGGGAGAATACTTTTGAACTGTTGACATTTCGGCTTTTGAATCTTTAGTTTTTCATGTTTTACAATTTTCCCTGTCTTTGGGCTCCACTGTGAAAAAGGAGCATGTGATTCACAAATAAAAATTCTCAGTTAAATTGATCAAAATCCATGGTGGTAATGCTTATTTGTGTGAACAATGGATTGGGGCCTGAATACTTTAACAAGGCACTGTATATTGGCGCTGGAAGCATGATGACACTTGGAGGCTGCCCCCAGTATATCACAAAACGATGATGCAAATGACACATTTTACTGTAGATTTCAATGTATGTGACAAATAAAGCTCATCTTTACACAGTGGGCCAAAGGGCCTACATCTGTTTGATGTGACCATAAGTTATCATAATGGGTAACCTGGTCTATCCATGGAAAAAAATGCAACAGTTTCTTTCAGTAAAGCCAAGTCCTTAAAACTAAAATTCACACCCTTCTTTTCAAATCCCTCTATGGACTCAGTCCTCCTTAGATGAACCACTACTCACTGAAAGTGGATAAGAATTTACGGATGGAGAACAAATTTAACTCCTCCAGTTTTGATCTGTTGAACATGCCCCATTTTCTTTGATCCATCACTGATGGTAAGACCTTCACATACGCTCAGTGGCCGCTTTATTAGGTACACCTGCTCATTAATGCAAATACCTAATCAGCCAATCAGGTGGCAGCAACTCAACGCACGAAAGCATGCAGACATGGTCAAGAGGTTCAGTTGTTGTTCTGATCAAATATCAGAATGGGGAGGAGATGTGATGAAAGTGACTTTGAGCATGGAATGATTGTTGCTGCACAAGGGATGGTTGGGTTATCTCAAAAACTGCTGATCTCTTGGGATTTTCACGTACAACATTCCTAGAGTTTACAGAGAATAATGCAAAAAATAAAATCATCCAGTGAGTGGCAGTTCCATGGGTGAAAAAGCTTTGTTAATGAGAGAGGTCAGAGGAGAATGGCCAGGTTGGTTCAAGCTGACAGGAAGGCAACAGTAACACAAATAACCACGCGTTACAACAGTGGTGTGCAGAAGCGCATCTCTGGACACACAATACATTAAACCTTGAAGTGGATGGGCTACAGCAGCAGAATACCACAAACACACACTCAATGGCAACTTTATTATGTATAGGAGATATCTAAAAATAGTGGTCATTGAATGTATGTCGATCAACATCTCAGAAATTCCTCCCCACCTCTCCATCCCCTTTAAAGCTTAATCTCTTGAGCAAGATTTCAGTCTCAGAAGATCCTTTAATAGGTCTGTTGAATTTTAATCTGACTACATACCTCATATATGCCTTGCACAGTTCAGGCGCTATACAAATCCATAAACACAAGAGATTCTGCAGATGCTGGAAATCCTGAGCAACACAAAGTGATAGAGGAACTCAGCAAGTCAAGCAGCAGCTATGGAGGGGAATAAACAGTTAATGCCAAAATGTTGACTGATATTTCCTTTTAGAAGCTGCCTGACCTGCTGATTTCCTCCAGCATGTTGCTTGTGTTGTTATATGAATCCAGTTTATTATTGCTGAAGCACAGCAGCGCCTCTGCTTCCTCAGGAGTTTGCGTATATTTGTCATGTTGTCTAAAACTTTGAAAAACTTCTATAGATTGGAGAGTATATTGACTGGCTGTATCACAGCCTGGTATGGAAACACCAATGCTCTTGAATGGAAAATCCTACAAAAAGTAGTGGATATTGCCCAGTCCATCATGGTTAAAGCCCTCCCAACCATTGAGCACATCTACATGGAGTTGTCACAAGAAAGCGCCATCCATCATCAGAGACCCGCGGCACCCAGGTCACGTGCCCTAGTTGCTGCTGCTATCAGGAAGATGATATAGGAGTCTCAAGACACACATGACCAGGTTCAGTAACAATTATTACCCCTCAACCACCAGGCTCTTGAAATAGAGATGATAACTTCACTCAGCTTTGCCCCATTAGTGAACTGTTCCCACAACCTATGGACTCACTTTCAAGGACTCTTCCTCTCATGTTCTCGATATTTATTGCTTATTCATTTATTATTACTTTTTCTCAGCTCAAGCTGGTAAAACCTGAGGTACAGGTTTAGCCAAGTACACTCATTTCTCAATTGCAATGAACTTCAGACTAATCTAGTGGTGTGGTATTGTGACTTTCTGAAGATTTACATAGATATTACTGTGCAACAATAATAGATATTATTGTTTAATGCTATTGTGTAGTGACTTTGGAATGATACTAGTTATAGATATTACTATTGGGACAATGTATACCCTGTTCATGTTCCATAGTCTTTCAATTTCCTCTTTTAATACAGCATATTTCGAGAGCTTTTCACTTATTGATTTCTGTATATTGAGTGTGTTTGGAATGGCTCTATATATTAAATAAGTAGTCCTTGCTTGTTTATCCTGTAATATTACATCTGGACCGTTATTATGGATTGTCCTGTCTTTAATCAGTTGTAATAAAATTTGTTGGGCACTGACTCTAAAACTTGTATTTACAGGAAAGTATGTTGTCTTTTATGGGATTGTAATTTAAAGCACGATTTTGGTGAATAATGTTTGCCTTATGATAGTGCCTATGTAAATAATCAGATTGTGTTAAACTGCTACCTAACCCTGTAATGTGGTGGATTGTTTCTATTTATTTCTTGGCATTTTCTGCATTTATGGTATTGAACTTGTTGGTCTTTTATAATATATTTTTGATGACTTTTTATGTTAACCACCTGTTCCCGTATTGCCACAAGGAACTTCTGTTTCTGGGAAGAGGTCTCCAACTCAGCCAGGCGTTAGATGCTTCCTTGTCGACATGAACTCTGCTCAGGTCGTGAGATGTCTTCCATGGAAGGTCATGTTCTTCCATTGATTAACTTCTTCAATACTAATAGTTTCTTCATCTTTCTGGGTTGTGCTTTCATATTAAGATTAATGGCACGTACTTCTTATCAGAATTGCATATGGTCGTATGGAGTGCTGAATCCTGTTTTTGTTGATGAAAATATAACTTTGGAAATTTTATCTGACTGTTGTGTAAATTTTTTTGCCTGTTATTCCTCTTCTTCCTACTGTCCTAGGTAGTGTTAAATTAAGTGCATTCGAGTGTACGATACATAGTGTTTTCTAAAATCTGTTATTTCAGTTCTTATTTTTCTCGGTAAGCTTTCCAGATCGGTTTCAGACCAATATATTCTGTCAAATGGATACGTTAATATGGGTATTACAAAAGTGTTCATTGACTTTGTTGTATTTTTACTATTGAGCTCTGTTTGACAGGATTTCTTAAGCCTTGAAGTAAATTCTGTTGAGAGTTTTCCTTTTATCACACTATGATCTATTTTTTTTGCTTGTTGATATCCCAGATACTTATATGTTTCATATTCATCCATCGGTTGCTCTGTTTTATATTCTATTAGCTCCACTGCACCTTTCTTTATGTTCAATGTTCTGCACTTAACCAGTCCAAAGTTCCTGTTTGGAACTGGGAGACCGCTTTGCTGAACATCTACGCTCTGTCCACCAGAGAAAGCAGGATCTCCCAGTGGCCACACATTTTAATTCCACATCCCATTCCCATTCTGACATGTCTATCCATGGCCTCCTCTACTGTAAAGATGAAGCCACACTCAGGTTGGAGGAACAACACCTTATATTCCGTCTGGGTAGCCTCCAACCTGATGGCATGAACATCGACTTCTCTAACTTCCGCTAAGGCCCCACCTCCCCCTCGTACCCCATCTGTTACTTATTTTTATGCACACATTCTTTCTCTCACTCTCCTTTTTCTCCCTCTGTCCCTCTGAATATACCTCTTGCCCATCTTCTGGGTCCCCCCCCCCACTCCTTGTCTTTCTTTCCGGACCTCCTGTCCCATGATCCTCTCGTATCCCTTTTGCCTATCACCTGTCCAGCTCTTGGCTCTATCCCTCCCCCTCCTGTCTTCTCCTATCATTTTGGATCTCCCCCTCCCCCTCCAACTTTCAAATCCCTTACTCACTCTTCCTTCAGTTAGTCCTGACGAAGGGTCTCGGCCTGAAACATCGACTGTACCCTCTTCCTAGAGATGCTGCCTGGCCTGCTGTGTTCACCAGCAACTTTGATGTGTGTTGCTTGAATTTCCAGCATCTGCAGAATTCCTGTTGTTGTCAAAGTTCCTGTTTATATCTCTTGAAAGTAGTTCTACTATTTGTATTAATTGCTTTAGCTTTACTGATGAAGGACCATATAATTTGAAATCATCCACGTAAAGAAGGTGTGGTAAGGTATAGCTCATTTCATTGTTTCTGATTTGATACCCAATTTTCATCTGATTCAGTAAATTAGAGAGCAGGTTTAAAGCTAGACAGAACCATAGTGGTCTTGGAGAGTCACTTTGGAAAATGCCTCAGTTTATTTTGATAATGGTGGGTGTCCTTTTTTGTAGATAGAGGATTATAGTACGCTAATGCTTCATCAGATGTTGTAGGAATTTCACAAATATTGGGTACGTTGAATTTTGGTGTCTCACAAGAAGAGCATAGCAACACTGAGGCTTTCTGATATAGACCATTGTCATAGTCATAGACCGCTACAGTACAGAAACAGGTCCTTTATCCCATCTAGTCGATGCCAAACTATTAAACTGCCGAGTCCTACCAACCTGTATTGTGTTAACTAAATAGCAAATAATGGCAACAAGGTCCTCTGTCAGAGAGCACAGCACCACTGAAAGTAGACAGGCGCATTAGAAACAGGTGTAACAGCCATCGTCCCTTAAGCCTGCTCTGCCATTGATCAAGGCCATGGCTTCTCCTACTGTAACACCACATTCCAGACCACCTGCAGTAATCTTTCATCCCCTTACTTAAACAATCTCCATCTACCTTTCTCTCAAAAATATTGAAACCTCTACTTCTACTGCCTTTGAAGAAGAGAGCTTCAAAGACTCACAGCCCTCAGCTCAGTCCAAAATAGACAATTTCTTCCTCCTTCTCCTCCTCTCATTTTCCATTCTTCCCTCTGGTGTCCCTCTTCCTCTTTCTTCCATGTGTGGAATGGGCTGCCAGCGACGGTGGTGGAGGCGGATACGATAGGGTCCTTTAAGAGACTCCTGGACAGGTACACAGAGCTTAGAAAAATAGAGGTAATCCTAGGTAATTTCTAAGGTAAGGACATGTTCGGCACAGCTTTGTGGGCCAAAGGGCCTGTATTGTGCTATAGGTTTTCTATGCTTCTATGTTTCCATAATCCACTGTCCTCTCCTATTAGATTCTTTCTTCAGCCCTTTAGCTTTTCCACCTTTCCTCTCCCAGCTTCTTACTTCATCCACCCTCCCCCACTCATCCACCTTCCCCCTCACCTGGGAGGAGGGCGACTGTAACTCAAATAACCATGTGTTACAACAGTGATGTGCAGAAGAGCATCACTGAATGCACAACACATTGAACCTTGAAGTGGATGGGCTACAGCAGCAGTAAACCTACACACATTGGCCACTTTATTAGGTAGAGGAAGTTCTTAATAAATTGGCCACTGAGTGTAGATTCATAATAATTCTTGAAATATAAAAACACAACTAAAATTAGATAAACAGGCATTAAGGCAAAGAATTGTGTTTGGAGAAATAGCTTGAATTCAGGTCAATAAATTTTCATTTCAATTATCAGGAGACTGTAACTAGATAAAAGCTTCCAAAATTGTATGAATTTCATAGGTCAGAGTTGAAGGTATTACTCTACATTTAGTTGAGTAGCATTCTCGTTCCCCTGCCCTAAAAAAAAACTTCCCATTATATCCTGTTATGGGGGAGGGGAAAAGGGCGTGGCACAGGGGGGTAGGAGAGGGGGGCAAGGGAGAGAGCCGCAGAAATGGGGGGGGAGGTGAGAATTGGTAGAATTAGATGGTATGGAGGAGAGGGAAAAGGAGGATTGAAGGGAAGGGAGGGGAGAGAAGAAAAGAAGAGAAGGACAGAGTGAGGAGGAGGGGTGGAGAGGTGGTGAGGAGAAGAGTGAGGGCTGAGGAGGAGAGGGGTTGGGGAGGTGGAGAGAGAGGGAAGAGAGAGAGAGGGAAGAGAGAGACAAGGGGAGAGAGGGTGTTGAGAGAGAGGGTGTTCAGAGAGAGGGGTTGAGAGAGAGGGAGTCGAGAGGGAAGGGGTAGAGAGGGAAGGGTTGGAGAGGAAGGGGATTGAGAAAGAAATGGTCAAGAGAGAGGGTAGAGAGAAACAAAGAGGGAGAATGGGAGGGAGTAAGGGAGAGAGTAAGGGACAGCAGAGAGAGAGAGGGTGGAGACAGAGAAGGTGGAGCAGGAGAGCGAAGAGAAAGAGAAAGGGATATAGAGAGTAGTGAGAGAATACGAGAATGGGAAATGGAAGAAGACATGAGCAAGGAGGAGGATAAGAGAATTAGAAGACAATAGGGGATACTGGAAGTCTGCAGCAAACAGTTTGTTTTTCAGGAGATGAAAATGATGTTAGGGCTGTAGGCTTGGACGTAAGGTTCCTCTGGCAGGCTTCTCCAGCACACCCTTAGGAAATATACAAAAACAGAGTGACTCATCCCTCAGATTGTTCCCTTACTACATTTCTCCCATTAAAATCTTCAATCCAATTGCAAGCTCTGAAGAATGGGTCACAAGTGTCTAAACAGTCTCATCATTTGTAAACAAAGCTCTGAGTTCCCTTGGATAATACCTGATTTTAGAGAGTCAAGGGTATATATTTTTTAAATTGACAATAAAATTAAGGAGCAGAGAAACCAATATAATTTGAGACTAGAGTAATCCAACAAAGGATTTAATTGGCATAATTTGGTGTCAGAATGTCTGGATAGTGTTGTTATTACAGTGAGGCAGTGATGTACCATGACTGTCAGAGGAATGAGACTACAGGCTTTGAGTACTTCAACATCCATCTGCAGCACTGCCTTGTTTTCTAAAAGAATGTAACTACTTAGCACTTCAACACAGCAAAGCACCCCAAAAGGCATCACAGGGAACATAAGATGAGCTGCAAAGTTCCAGAGGAGAGGCTGAGGAAAAACAATGAGTTCTGTGATTTCTACACAGGCAACAGAAAGTAAGCTGCAGTGGAAAAGGGAGCCAGCTCAAGGGAAAAGACAAGAGAGGGAATCAGGGAGGTGCATACGAGAGTCATTGAACACTACAACACAGAAACAGACCCTTTGGCCCATCAAATCTGCGCCAACCTGTTATTCTGCCTTGTCCCATCAAACAACACCTGGGCTATTGAACACCACACCCTCCCACCCTCCTATATAACCATATAACAATTACAGCACAGAAACAGGCCATTTCAACCCTTCTAGTCCGTGCCGAACTCCTACTCTCACCTAGTCCCACCGACCTGCACTTGATCCATAACCCTCCATTCCTTTCCTGTCCATATATCTATCCTATTTAACTTTAAACGACAACATCGAACTTGCTTCAACCACTTCTGCTGGAAGCTCATTCCACACAGCCACCACTCTCTGAGTAAAGAAGTTCCCCCTCATGTTACCCCTAAACTTTTGCCCTTTAACTCTCAACTCATGTCCTCTTGTTTGAATCTCCCCCACTCTCAATGGAAAAAGCCTATCCACACTTCTCTTTAATGTTTCAATTAAACCTGCACCCACCATTTCCACTGGCAGCGTGTTCCACACCCTCTGAGTGAAGAAGCTCCCCTTCACATTCCTCTTAAACATTTCACCTTTCATCCTAAACCTATGACCTTGAGTTCTAGTCTCACACAACCTCGGTGAAAAAAAATTCCATTTGCATTTACCCTTTCTATACCCCTCATAATTTTGTACACCTCCCCTCATTCTCCTACACTCCAGGAATTACTGAACCTTTCCCTATATTGAAATATTCAACCTTTCCCTATAACTCAGGCCAGAACAGTAGCATTGTGGTTAGCACAATGCTTTACAGTACAGGTGACCTGGGTTCAACTCCTGCTGCCATCCGTAAGGAATCTGTACGTTCTCTCCGTGACTGTGCGGGTTTCCTTTGTGTGCTCAGGTTTCCTTCCACAGTCCAAAGACATACCAGTTGGCAGGTAAATTGGTCATTATAGATTGTCCTTTGATTATTCTAGGATTAAATTGGAGGGATTTCTGAGCAGCGTAGCTCGAAGGGCTGGAAGGCCTACTCTGCACTGTATCTCAATAAATAAATAAGGTCCTCAAGTCCCACCAATATCCTTGAAAATTTTCTCTGCATTGTTTCAATCTTATTGAATCTTTCCTGTAGGTAGGTATACATCGAATTTCTTGATACTAACATATCAAGAAATTCTTCATCTGATTTATTGCACAAATTATGCATCTTCTCTGAAGTTCATTACAAGATCCAATAAATCCAGTTTGAGAATTTGGACAGCTGGTGCAACACATGACCTTCACCTCTTCCAACAGAAAGAACTTTCCCTCTGTAGAAAGGGTTGAAACTGTTGAATGCAGGTAGACATTCATATGCTTCAATATAGAATATCAAGCTGTACTTCAAAGTAAATTTATTAACAAAGTACGTATATGTCACCATATACTTCCCTGAGATTTAATAAAATCAATGAAAACTATACACAGAGACTGACAAAGAACCAATTTGCAAAAAATTCCAAACTGTGTAAATCCAAAAAAAACCTACTACAGATAAATAAATAATACTGAGAACATGAGTCATTGAGTCCTTGAAAGTGAGTGTATTTAGTTTGTGGTACCAGTCCAGTGCTGAGGTGAGTGAAGTTATCCACATTGGTTGGAAAACTTATGGTTGAGGGGCAATAACTGGTTAATGGTTAAGTGTCGGGAGTAGAGCACTTCAAATTAAATAAAAATACAGAAGGGTTAAGTGGGGCGGTCATTATTGGGGTGGCCATTGTCGGGAGTTGGCCAGCGGTGAGGGTAGAAGCTTTAGGCTTTGACTCAAGAGGGTTCGACGAGAAGAGGCTAAGGCCAGAGAAACAGGTTGTAAGATTTGGTGTTGGTTGCCCATTGTACAGTGCAGGCAGGATGACAGATATGGCAATGGAATGCTCCTCCTGTAGGATGTGGGAATTCATAGAACCTGATAGTCTCCTCAATGACTACACGTGTGGCAAGTGCAGCCCACTCCAGCTCCTGAAAAACAGCATTAAGTAGCTGGAGTTGGAGCTGGATGAACTAAGGATCATCCAGGAGACAGAGCAATTGATAGATACGACTTTTGAGCAGGTAGTTATGCCCAGAGTGCAGAATTCAGGGAGTACATGGGTGAACACTGAGAAAGGTAAAGGGCAAAGGAAGTCAGTGCAGGGTCCCCCTGTGGCCATTCCCCTCAGTAACAGGTATACCCCTATGGATACTGCTGAGGGGGATGACCTATCTGGGCAAGGCAGCAGCAGCCAGGGGTGACCTGTACAAGTGGGACAGGTTGCACCAGAACTGGAGGGGAACCAATCTCCTGGGTGGGAGTTTTGCTGATGCTATTGGGGAGGGTTTAAACTAGATTTGCAACAGGGAGGGAACCAAAGTGAAGAGTCAGAAGATGGGGCAGTTGATGCACAAGTAGTGACAGCTTGTAGGGAATTTATCAGGAAGGATAGGCAGATGATAGAGCAAAGAAGCACTCAGCCAGATGGTTTGAGATATGTCTAGTTTAATGCAAGGAGCATCATAAGCAAGGCAGATGAACTTAGAGCGTGGATCAATACGTGGAACGATGATGTTGTGGCCATTACAGAGACTTGGATGACTTGGGTGAGAATGGCTGCTGAGTGTGCCAGGCTTTAGATGTTTCAAAAAGGACAGAGAGGAGGCAAAAGAGGTGAGGGTGTGTCACTGCTAGTCAGGGTTAGTATCATGGTTGCAGAAAAGGAAGAAGTCATGGAGGGATTGTCCACTGATTCAGTGTGGGTGGAAGTCAGAAACAGGAAGAGGGAAATATAACTCCACTGGGTGTATTTTATTGATGCCCCAATAGTAACAAAGACATTGAGGAGCAGACACGGAGGCAGATTCTGGAATGGTGCAAGAATAATAGGGTTGTTGTGATGGGTGATTTTAACTTTCCTAGTATTGACTGACATCTCCTTATAGCAAGCGGTTCAGATGGGGTGGAGTTTGTTAGGTGTGTTCTGGAAGGTTTCCTGACACAATATGTAGATAAGCCAACTAGAGGAGAGGCTATACTTATCTGGCATTGGGAAATGAACCTGATCAGGTGTCAGATCTCTCGGTGGGAGAGCATTTTGGAGGAAGTGATCACAACTCTATCTCCTTCACCATAGCGCTGGAGAGGGATAGGAGCAAGCAATTTGAGAAAACATTTAATTGCGGTGGGGGAAATATGATGCTATTAGGCAAGAACTTGGGAGCATAAATTGGGAGCAGATGTTCTCAGGGAAATGCATGGCAGAAATGTGGCAAATGTTCAGGGAATATTTGCATGGCATTCGGCATAGGTATGTTCCATTGAGGCAGGGAAAGGGTGGTAGGGTAAAGGAACCATGGTGTACAAAGGATGTAGAAAATTTAATTAAGAAGGAAAAAAAAAGCTGATGAAAGGTTCAAGAAACTAGGTACTGTTAGAACTCTAGAAAAGTACAAGGATGTCAGGAAGGAGTTTAAGAATGAAATTAGGAGAGCTAGAAGGTGCCATGAGAAGGCCTTGATGAGCAGGATTAGGGAAAACCCCAAGGCATTCAACAAGTATGTGAAGAGCAAGAGGATGAGCCATGTGAGAATAGGACCAATCAGGAGTGAGAGTGCAAACATGTGCATGGAGCCGGAGGAGGTAGTGGACGTATTTAATGAATACCTTGCTTCAGTATTCACAAGTAAAAAGGACCTTGGCAATTGTGGGGATGACTTACAGCGGACTGAAACACTTGAGTGTATAGACATTAAGAAAGAATATGTGCTGGAGCTTTTGAAAGGTATTAAGTTAGATAAGTCGCAGGATTGGATGAGATATGCCCCAGGCTACTGTGGGAAGTGAGGGAGGAGATTGCCGAGCCTTTGGCAATGATCTTTGCCTCATCAATAGGGACAGGAGAAATACCAGAGGATTCGAAGTTTGCAAATGTTGTTCCCTTGTTCAAGAAGGGGAGTAGAGATAACCCAGGAAATTATAGACCAGTGAGTCTTACTTCAGTTGTGGGCAAGTTGTTGGAGAAGATCCTGAAAGGCAGGATTTATGAGCATTTGGAGAGGCATAATCTGATTAGGGATATTCAGCATGGCTTTGTCAAGGGCAGGTCATGCCTTATGAACCGATTGAATTCTTTGAGGACGTAACAAAACACATTGATGAAGGTAGAGCAGTGGATTTAGTGTATATGAATTTCAATAAGGCATTTGATAACATTCCCCATGCAAGGCTCCTTCAGAAAGGAAGGAGGCATGGGATGCAAGGAGACCTTGCTTTGTGGATCCACAATTGGCTTGCCCACCGAAGGCAAAGGATGGTTGTCGATGTTTCATATTCTGCATGGAGGACAGTGACCAGTGGTGTTCCACAGGGATCTGTTCTGGGACCTCTCCTCTTTGTGATTTTTATAAAAGACGTGGATGAGGAAATGGAGGGATGGGTTAATAAGTTTGCAGATGATACAAAGGTTGGGGGTGTTGTGGATAGTCTGGAAGGTTATCAGAGGTTACAGCAGGACATCGATAGAATGTAGAACTGGGCTGAGAAGTGGCAGATGGAGTTCAACTCAGATAGGTGTGAGGTGGTTCATTTTGGTAGGTCAAATTTGAAGATAGAATATAATATTAATGGCCAGACTCTTGGCGGTGTGGAGGATCAGCGAGATCTTGGGGTTCATGACCATAGGACACTCAAAGCTGTTATGCAGGTTGACAGTGTTAACCAAGGCTTATGGTGTGTTGGCCTTCATCAACCGTGGGACTGAGTTCAAGAGCCATGAGGTAATGTTACACCTATATAAGACCTTAGTTAGACCCCATTTGGAATACTGTGTTCAGTTCTGGTCATCTCATTACAGGAAGGATGTGGATACTATAGAAGGAATGCAGAGGAGATTTACGAAGGTGTTGCCTGGATCAGAGAGTATGCCTTATGAGAATAGGTTGAGTGAACTTGGCCTTTTCCCCTTAGTGCAACGGAGGATGAGAGGTGACTTGATAAAGGTGTATAAAATGATGAGAGGCATTGATCGTGTGAACATCCAAAGGCTTTTTCTCAGGGCTGAAGTGGTTAGCACGAGGGGTATAGTTTTAAGGTGCTTGGAAGTAGGTACAAGAGGGATGTCAAAAGTAAGTTTTTCACACGAAGAGTGGTGAGTGTGTGAGATGCGCTGCCAGCGACAGTGGTGGAGGCAGATACAATAGGGTTTTTTAAGAGACCCCTGGATAGGTACATGGAGCTTAGAAAAATAGAGGGCTTTGTGGTAGGGAAATTCTGGGCAGTTTTTAGAGTAGATTACATGGTCGGCACAATATTGTGGACCGAAAGGGCTGTAATGTGCTGTACATTTTCTGTTTCTATGTTTCTAATAACTGTTCCTGAACCTGGTGAGGTGGTTTTGGGACCTAAGGCTCCTGTACTTCCTCCTCAATTGCACCAGCAAGAAGAGTACATGGCCTGGATGGTGGGATCCTTGATGATGGATGCTGGTCCTTGTAGATGAGCTCAAAGGTGATGAGGCTTTTCCCCACCATTGAACCATGTAGAACCAGCCCTAGTTCTGAGGGCACTTCATGTATACGCAGGCAGCTGAACATAACATTTACTGATCATGTCAGGAGTAAAGTGGGTAGACATTTTTGAAATTTAAATGGAAGTAGGGAAGATAAATGATCAATTTGTTTGATAGCTCTGGAGAGAAAAAGGCTTTTGCCTAGCAACCACTGAGCAATTACATGCCATTAATCTTCTTTGCTGTTTTTGTTTGAATTGAGCGGTCTGATCACCTCATCAGCACTTGTCAACATAAACCTGTATATGTAACATAATAACTTGATGCTGGGGCATCAGAGCATGTTTGAGATTGAGGCCCATTCATTGCACACGCCCATTGAACATTTGTGTGTTATTCACTTAATAGGAACCAAACTCTTATGTACTTTTCATGAAACCATTAAAATAAAATCTCAATGCGCATTCACTTTTTAGAACATAGAATATTTGCAAAATGCTGGAGGAAACTCAGCAGGTCAGACAGCATCTATGGAGAGGAATAAAGAGCCGATATTCAGGCTGAGACCTTTCATAGCACAGTTCAGCACAGTACAGGCCTTTGGGCCCACAACGTTGTGCTGATATTTTAACCTACTCTACGATCAATCTAACCCTTCCCTTCTTCATAATCCTCCATTTTTCTATCATCCATGTGCCCATCTAAGAGTTTCTTAAATGTCCCTAATGTATCAACCTCTACCGCACCCACCACTCTCTTTGTAAAAACTTACCTCTAACATCCCCCATATCATAACATCCAATCACTTTAAAATTATGCCACCTTACAAAGTGTTTGGCTGTCCACTTGATATACACCCCTTATCATTTGTACACTTCTAACAAGCCACTTCTCTTCCTCCTTCACTCCAAAGAGAAGAGCCATAGCTTGCTCAACCTAATCTTTCTAGTTACTCTCAGGCTTAAATAATGATTCCAGTAAACAAATAAAAATAGAAACTGCTGGAAATACTCAGCAGGCCTTACAGGAACTGTGGAAGGAGAAACAGAACTAACACTTCAGGTCAACAATCTTTCTTTCAATGTTTCATCACTTGTACCTCAGGAGGATAATCAAAGAGTGAATGGAGGAATACTACAGATACACAATATGTAGCAAGATAAGAACCAGGCTCCAATGCAACACAAAAAGCTGGAGGAACTCAATAGGTCAGGCAGCATCTATAGGGAGGAATAAACAGTCAACATTTAGGGCCAAAATCCTTCATCAGGACTGGAGAGAAAGTGGGAAGAAGCCAGAATAAGAAGGTGGATGGAGGGGTGGGAGTATAAATGTGGAAGGAGATGGGTGAAACCAAATGGATGGGGAAAGGGGGATGAAATAAGAAGCTGGGTGGTGATAGGTGGAAAAGGTGAAGGGCTGAAGAGGAAGGGATCTGATAGGAGTGGAGAGTGGACCATGGGAGAAAGGCAGGGAGGAGGGGCATCAGAAGGGGGTGATAGGCATGTGAGCAAAAGAGAAGGAGTAAGAGGAGAGGCAGAATGCTGAATGGAAAAGCAGAGAATGCAAAAGAAGGGGGGGGGTAGTTTCCGAAAGTTGGAGAAATCAACATTCATGCCATCAGGTTGAAGGCTACTCAAACAGAATATGAAATGTTGCTCCTCCAATATGTGTAGGTCCTCAGGCCCTTCTAACCTGCCCCACCATTTAACATGATCATGGCTGATCTATGCTGGCCTCAACTCCTCAGTGCCATTTCTCCACACCCCTCTGTTCCTCCATCTATCAAATATTCTTCCACAGCCACTTTAAATATTTTGCATGATCCAGCTTCCAGTTAACACAACACCATTACAGCTCGGGGCATTGGAGTTGGGAGTTCAGTTCTGACGTCTCCTGTAAGAAAGTTTGTACTATTTTCCCGTGTGCGCGTGGGTTTCCTCCGTGTGCTCCAGTTTCCTCCCACAGTCCAAAGATTAGTATGTTAATGAATCATTGCAAATTGTCCTGTGATTAGGCTAGGGTTAAATCAGTGGGCTGCTAGGCAGCATGACCCGATGGACTGGAACCATCTGGTCCACACTGTATCTCTAAATAAATAAAGTTTACAGGTGACACCTCCAGGGTGGGCTGAATCTCAAATAATGATGAGTCAAAGTACAGGAATGAGAAACGGAGCCTAATGCAATGGTACAATGACAATAATCTTTCATCAATGTCAGCAAAAACACAGGTGATGGTCGAGGCTACAGGAAGGGAGGTGGTGGACATGTTCATTTCATATTCAGCTCACTATGCTGGAGTCCTTGCAAACCTGTAGATGGAGTTTGAGCAGTGTTGCATTGGTTTTATGTTTCAAGAAATCCCAGTAAAGATACTGGCCCACCATAGGCATTCAAATGTGGAGCAGCAGACTGTGATTTGATTTTGGTCATGAGCTGCTGGCATCACCTGAAAGCAAGAGGTTGGCATGGAGCTGGAGACTGACACAATGCACTCAGAGTTCTAATCTCATGAGTACCAGCCTATTTTCCCCAAGAGTTAGAATTCCTGATGCACATTTCCCTACGGTGATCACTGAAGCCCATGACACATGCAGATAGATATGACCACAGGTGCCAATTAAAAATGAGACAGTTAATAAATGCTGGACATTCTCAACGAACAAAGAAACATTCACTCCCCTATAAACAATCATGAAGAAATAGGTATCCCGGTTTAGGAAGTACCTTCCAGCACTTGCACAAGAGAACTTGAGTACATACCACTGAACTTTAAGGATAATTAAGATTAGTGGTGGTGGCTCAGAGTCAGTGGAATATATCCATTGATTACCAAATTGATTTGGTGGATTCATTCTGATACTGAGACATTAGCAAAATGAGGTTTGGTTCTGGCATAGAATAGCATGACTCATTATAATAATGGACATTACTTTCCTTATATAATCATCTTGACAGAAGTTTTGGACACTTTTTACTGTCCATTTCCAATATTAACTTTTGATCTATTTCCACAAAAAAGAAAATGTCAAGATTGGATTCTATCCATTGGGTCATATCAATCTGGGCTGTTTACTTAAAAAGGAAAAACAATTTTGAGCAACATACACACACACACACTCACACTCTCTGCTGGAAGGTCTCAATGGGTCAGGCAGCATCTATGGGGGTAAAATAGATAGTCAACATATCAAGCCAAGACCTTTCATTCAGACTGGAAAGGAAGGAGCAGAAGCCAGAAATAATCTTCAAAAGGCAATGTCTCAAAAAAGTGTCATCTATCATTAGAGACTCCCACTAACCAGGCCATGTCCTCTTCTCATATACTGCCATCAGAGAACAGGTAGAGAAACCTGAAGACACACACTCAAAGTATAAGGAACGGCCTCTTTCCCTCTGTCATCTGATTTCTGAATGGACAATTAACCCATGAACACTACCTTACTATTTTTGCTCTACTTATTTAATTTTTATATGTGTTTCCAAAAGCTCCCTTCTGAAAAGTGCTACAGGGCTACTACAACAAAAACTTCATGCCATCTTAAAAGTTTCTTCCCCCAAGTGATTAATCTGATTAACCAGACTAGTTAGTGCCCTCCTCCTTACCTCAATCACTGCACTGTGCTGTAAACACTTTAAACCACTTTTTATGTTGTTGCTTACATTGTAAATACATAGAACCATAGAACATTACAGCACGGAAACAGGCTTTTTGGCCCTTCTTGGCTGTGCCGAACCATTTTTCTGCCTAGTCCCTCTGACCTGCACATGGACCATATCCCTCCGTACACCTCTCATCCATGTAACTGTCCAAGTTTTTCTTAAATGTTAAAAGTGAGCCCGTACTTACCACTTCATCTGGCAGCTCATTCCACACTCTCACCACTCTCTGTGTGAAGAAGCGCCCCCCCACCCCACAATTTTCCCTTTAAACTTTTCCCCCCTCACCCTTAACCCATGTCCTCTGTTTTTTTTTCCCTAGCCTCAGTGGAAAAAGCCTGCTTGCATTTACTCTATCTATACCCATCATAATTTTATATACCTCTATCAAATCTCCCCTCATTCTTCTACGCTCCAGGGAATAAAGTCCTAACCTATTCAACCTTTCTCTGTAACTGAGTTTCTCAGGTCCTGGCAACATCCTTGTAAACCTTCTCTGCACTCTTTCAACCTTATTTATATCCTTCCTGTAATTTGGTGACCAAAACTGAACACAATACACCAAATTCGGCTTCACCAATGCCTTATACAACCTCACCATCACATTCCAACTCTTATAGTCAATACTTTGATTTATAAAGGCCAATGTACCAAAAGCTCTCTTTACGATCCTATCTACCTGTGACACCACTTTTAGGGAATTTTGTATCTGTATTCCCAGATCCCTCTGTTCTACTGCACTCCTCAGTGCCCTACCATTTACCTTGTATGTTCTACCTTGGATTGTCCTTCCAAAGTGCAATACCTCACACTTGTCTGTATTAAACTCCATCTGCCATTTTTCAGCCCATTTTTTTCAGCTGGTCCAAATTCCTCTGCAAGCTTTGAAAGTCTTCCTCACTGTCCACTACACCTCCTATTTTTGTATCATCAGCAAATTTGCTGATCCAATTTACCACATTATCATCCAGATCATTGATACAGATGACAAATAACAATGAACCCGGCACTGATCCCTGTGGCACACCACTAGTCACAGGCCTCCACTCAGAGAAGCAATCCTCCACTACCACTCACTGGCTTCTTCCATTGAGCCAATGTCTAATCCAATTTACTACCTCTCCATGTATACCTAGCGACTGAATCTTCCTAACTAACCTCCCATGCGGGACTTTGTCAAAGGCCTTACTGAAGTCCATGTAGACAACATCCACTGCCTTCCCATCATCCACTTTCCTGGTAACCTCCTCCAAAAACTCTAATAGATTGGTCAAACATGACCTACCACGCACAAAGCCATGTTGACTCTCCCTAATAAGTCCCCGTCTTTCCAAATACTTGTAGATTCTATCTTTCAGTACTCCTTCCAATAATTTACCTACTACCGACGTCAAACTTACTGGCATATAATTTCCCGGATTACTTTTAGAGTCTTTTGTAAACAGTGGAACAACATGAGCTATCCCCCAATCCTCTGGCACCTCACCCATATATAACGACATTTTAAATATATCTGCCAGGGCCCCTGCAATTTCAACACTAGTCTCCTTCAAGGTCGGAGGGAACACCCTGTCAGGTTCTGGGGATTTATCTATTCTGATTTGCTTCAAGATAGCAAGCACCTCCTCCTCTTCAACCTGTATAGGTTCCATGACCTCACTACTTGTTTGCCTTATTTCCATTGACTCCTTGCCGGTTTCCTTAGTAAATACAGACGAAAAGAACTCATTCAAGATCTCCCCCATTTCTTTTGGTTCCATACATAGCCGACCATTCTGATCTTCAAGCGGACAAATTTTATCCCTTAGTATCCTCTTGCTCCTAATATACCTGTAGAAGCTTTTTAGATTATCCTTTACCTTGACTGCCAAAGCAACCTCACATCTTCTTTTAGCCCTCCTGGTTTCTTTCTTAAGTATTTTTTTGCACTTTTTATACTCCTCAAGCACCTTATTTGCTCCACGTCTCCTATACATGTTGGTATTTATGCATTTATGTATATTTTATTCCATATCTGTACTTCTAATTATTTTATATCATTGTATAACCTTACATTATAATTGTTGAACAATGCTGTTTTTTGTTGCATGTAGTGCCAACACACCACAGCAATTTCATAATACACGTCAATGTACACTCAGTGACCATTTGGTACCTATTAAAGTGCCTGTTTGTGGTCTTTTGCTGCTGTAGCCCATCCACTTCAAAGTTCATCATGTTGTGCATTCAGGGATGCTCTTCTGCACACCACTGTAAGTGACTGTCACCGTTCTGTCAGCTTGAACCGGTCTGGCCATTCTCCTTGTTGAAGGTCCAAGCTGTTTTTGCCCACAGAATTGCTGCTCACACCATTCTCTGTAAACTCTAGAGACCGTGAAAATCCCAGGAGATCAGCATTTTCTGAAATACACAAACCACCCCATCTGCCACTACTAATCATTCTAAGATCAAAGTCACTTAGATCACATTTCTTCCACATTCTGATGTTTGATCTGAATAACAACTGAACCTCTTGGCCATGTTTGTATGTTCTTATGCTTTGAGTGTAGATGGCAAATTAAGTCAATTCTCATTCCTTGTACCACATATCACTTATTCAACAATGTTAGCCGAGAAGCCCACCCACACTCAGTAGCACCAAAGACACTGTACACATACTGTGCTCTTCACATTTTGCAGGCTGGTTAGCATGTTGTTGTGATTGCGAATGAAACTGTTTATAAAAGAACCAATAGGGATTGGAGGAGAGGACAGAGAACTACTCTGAACAAAGGCAGCTCCTTGACCCTTTGTACTCATGGTCACCAAAGATCCGTGTTCTTAAAGATTAACTTTGTCATACAAAACATACTGTTAAATGTGTTGATGGTGTCAAATCAAACCTGCGAGGACTGTACAGGGCAGCCCGCAAGTGTCGCCATGCATCTGGTGCCAACATAGCATGCCCTCAACTTATTAACCATAACCATATATCTTTGAAATGTGGGAGAAAACCAGAGTGCCTGGAGGAAACCCTGTGGTCATGGGGAGAATGCAGAACTCCCTACAAACAGTGGTGGGTATCAGACCCTGTTCTTATAGCTGGCTGCTGGAAAGCATTGCATGAACCACTATGCTACAGCATACAAACAGGTGCAAACCATTTGTCAAAGCTGACTGCGTTTCCCAGCAAACTAGTCCCATCTGCCATCTGCCTGTGTTTAGCCCATAGCCCCCGTAAACCTCCCCCATCTGTGTACTTATCTAGATGATGTTGCTAACGTGCCTGCCTCAAATTCTATTTGTCAGTTCATTTCAAATACACACCACCTTTTACAAGAAGCTGCTACCACTGCATGAAGCAGCATCCATTATCAAGGACCCACAACTCAGGACATGCTCTCTTCTTGCTACTGCCATAAGGAAGAAGGGGCAGAAGCCTTGGGACTCACACCACTAGGTTCAGGAACAGTTATTACCCCTCAACCATCAGGCTCCTGAACCAGTGGAGATAAGGTCACTCACCCCATCACTGAAATGTTCCCACAACCTATGGACTCACTTTCAAGGACTCTTCATCTCATGTTTTTGATACTTATTGCTTATTTATTTTTCTGTTTGTATTTACAGTTTGTTGTCTTTTGTACAATGGTTGTTTGTCCATCATGTTCAGTGTGATCTTTCAATGATTCTATTGTGAATTTGGGTTTATTCTGGACTCAATAAAAAGAATCTCAGGGTTGTATTTGGTGATATATATGTACTAAATTTACATTGAACTAATATTTCTTCTCGTCCACTCCAGCCACAAGTCAATAGGGACCATAAAGCCACGACATGGGTTTGTCAGTTCCATACCTTCCGGATTCTTCTCATGTAGGTTACAGTTAAAGACGATTAGGTTGAGGGAAATTTCACAACTTGCACAGCTTACTTCACTTTTCAGAGACTGTATCTCCTACTATGACATGACAATCGCTCAAATGATTTACCCTATAGTGTAGCGGTTAATGTAATGCTTTTCAGAGCCGAAAGTAAGATTGGGGTTCAATCCCTGCCAATCTCTGTAAGAAGTAGAACGTAGAAACATAGAAAACCTACAGCACAATACAGGCCCTTCGGCCCACAAAGCTGTGCCCAACATGTCCTTACCTTAGAAATGACCTAGGGTTACCCATAGCCCTCTATTTTTCTGAGCTCCATTTACCTGTCCAGGAGTCTCTTAAAAGACCCTATTGTATCCACCTCTACTACTGTCACCGGCAGCCCACTCCACGCACAAGTTTACACATTCACCCTGTAAAAGTGAGGGTTTCCTCTGGCAGCTCCAGTTTCCTCTCACATTCCAAAGTGGTATGGACTATCGTCATGCACACAAAATGGTGGAGGAACTCAGTAGGTCAGGCAGCATCTATGGAAAGAAATAAACAGTAAGGGTTCCAGCCCAAAACATTGACTCTTTATTCCTTTCCACGGATGGCATATGACCTGCTGAGTTCTTCTTGCATTTTGTGTGTATTACTCTGGATTTCCAGCATCTGCAGAATTTCGCGTTTCACAATAGGGTTAGTGAGTTGCATGCATACTACATTAGCACCTGAAGCATGGCAACACTTGCGGGCTGCCCACAGCACACTCAACATAAACAGTGTATTTCACTTTATGTTTCAAAGTTTCAATGTACATGTAACAAATAGAACTATTTTTAAAAATCTTCAAACTTACTCTTTTATCCCACTTATGTTCAAAGTTACTAACAAAGTGCATACAGTATATGTCACCACATACAACCCTGAGATTTGTTGCCTTGAAGGAATATTCAGTAAATCTAAGAACCATAATAGAATCAATGAGAGATTCTAACAGGCACTCAACAAGGTGGGCAAATAATCAATGTGCAGGAGACCAACAAACTGTGCAAATACAATAGAGAAAAAAAATAATAAATATATAAGCAAGAAATATTGAGAATATGAGATGAAGAGTCCTTGAAAGTGAGTCCATGGATTATGGGAACAGTTTAGTGATGGAGCAAGTGAAATTGAATGAAATTATCCCCATTGGTTCCGGAACACAATGGTTGGGGGGTAATAACTGTTACTGAACTTGGTGATGAATTTGATGAAAAATGTAATGAAAAACTTCCTGAAGCTCCTGTACCTTCTTCCTGATGGAAGCAGTGAGAAGAGAGCATGAGCAAGAAGGGATTTGGAGGTATTGGAGTTTCTGGTTTCTTCTCCCTTCCTTTCTAGTCCTGATCTCAGCCTGAAATGTCAACTGTTTATTCCTTTGCATAGACACTGACTGACCTGCTGAGGTTTGTATGCATTCATCTGGATTTCCAGCATCTACAGAAGCTCTTGTGTTTATCACCTGCGTAATAGTAGATGGGGGTAGAGAGAAGACAAGTCAGTATGTACTAAGTGGGCTGAAAGGCTTGTTCCAGAGCTGCAGTGGTCTATGGCCCTATAAACTGCTGAACATGCTCAGGCACACAGACCAATAGTTCACCCTCATTATCCCCATCAGGTCATTCTCTTCGGAAGAAAGAGAAAGACAATAAATGCTCCTTCTGTGAACGCACAGCTACTGAAAACAAATCGGCCAAAAGGTGTTGTCAACAGTTACAATAAAGAGAGGCTCCTGCCCTACTGCGTTTCCACTTCTCTTCACACTATCAATTTAGCTGCCAGACCATTGGTGGGATAATGACAGTATTACACGGAGCCTTTTCAGAATTTGTCTGGCTGTCCTAGGAGGAACACCATCATATTTACATGCAACAGGGAATTCTACAGAGGTGAATCACTGATCAAAGTTATTTCAAGATTACAAGGCAGACAGATTATGAATGACTGGAGGCAAACTCAGAATATGCCAAAGAATTCCATCAGGGCCCAGGTATATTTTAATCCACAGTTCTGCCAGATTTTATAATATAATACTTTAGGTAAAAAGTCTTTTCATTCAAACACGCAATTGCGTGACTTGGCAGACACTGAAAATCTAAAATAGGAAGAGGAACTGTTCAGCAAGTCAGTTAGCATCAAGGGAGAGGGAAACAGGACTAATGTTTCAGTCTGAGAACCTTTCGGCTTTCACATCCTGAAGCTTTAGTTTGGCTTCTCTTAATGTGCAGATACCATGCTGAGCATTTCTCAACATACGCCGTTAATATACTTAAGTGGTATTTAAATAAATGAGCTGGATTGATATGCTCTTATAATACATTGGCTCTTGTAGTCCATCAAACTGCTACTTAATATGGGAATATTTTAGAAGCCGTTCAGAGAATTAAAATATAAAAATTGACTTTGCTGAAATAAATAATGCAATGATCTTTACATACTATTCCCCTTAATCAGCAACACATACTGTGCTCAATTAAGACCATAAGACATAGGAGCAGTATGAGGCCATTTGGCCCATCGATTCTGCTGATTATTCCTCTCACTAAAGAGATTCCTCCTCATCTCCATTCTAAATGGAGGTCCCTCTATTCTGAGGCTGTGCCCTCTGATTCTAGACTTCCCCACTACAGGACACATCTTCTCCACATCCACTCTATCTAGACCTTTCAATGTTCGATTAGGTTACAATGAGATCCCCCCATCACCATCGTTCTAAACTCTGGCGAGTACAGGCCCAGAGCCATCAAATGCCCTTCATACATTAACCCTTTCACTTCTAGAATCATTCATGTGAACCTTCTCTGGACCTTCTCCAATGCCACCACATCGTTTTTCCAGATAAGTGGCTCGAAAATGTTCACAATACTCTGTGAGGCTTCCCCAGTGCCTTATAAAGCTTCAGGCATTACACTCTTACTCTTTTATTCTAGTCCTCTCAAAATGAATGCAAACATTGCATTCACTTTCTTCACCACCTGCAAATTAACCTTTAGAGAAACCTCCACCACTGATTTTTGAATTTTCTCCCTGTTTAGAAACTAGTCTATGCCTCTTCTATCAAAGTGCATGACCATACACTTCTCTACACTATATTCCATCTGCCACTTCCTTGCCCATTCTTCCAATCTGTCCCAGTTCTTCTGCAGACTCCCTGCTTGCTCAAGACTACTTGACCCTCCACCTATCTTTGTATCATCTGCAAACTTGGTTACAAAGCCACAATCCCGTCATCCAATCACTGACTTATAACATGAAAAGAAGCGGGACCAACACCATATCCAGTGTGCTGCATGATATTGGAGATTGCACAATAATCTATTTGAATTATCTTTGTTTATCCATCAGAATATGCAGCTTCCAAGCATTGCCTGGCCAGTTCCAGGCCTTCCCTGAAGTTCCACTGTACAATTCAATAAAAGGGTACACAGATAAGGTCAGCTTCTCACCCAATCCCTGAAGCCTCCCAATTCCCACATCATAAAAAAATTATCAACATCAGTGTTAATTGCAGTCAATTCCAAAAGACATATGGGTTAGGGTTAGTAAATTGTGGGAATGATATGTTGGCTCCAGGGTGTGGTGACACTTGCTGGGCTGTCCCCCACACATCCTCGGACTGTGTTGATCGTTTCGATGTTTTGATGTAAATGTGACAAATGAAGCTAATATAATCAATGACAGCACATCCAAAACTCTCTGGTGATGGAAATTCCTAAACTCTCGGTGAAACTACTTCTTCTCAATTGCTGATGCTTCATCCTGAGATGGTGGCTCTTGCTGAGACTGACGATATTGCCTCTCCGTCTATCCCTCTCAGAGTCTTGGGGAGCAGCTTTGTGGGGTCTACTACTTCTTTTTCTGATGTTCTGATGAACCAAAGTTGTGCTGAGGCTGCCTTGGTATTGCCGCATCTAAAGAAGGGCATCTAGATTGATAGCAAGGTAAACAGTGAGTGATCCTGACCCACGACAGAATTTGACCTATTTGGTTGCAACGATACTTAGAAATCTCCAAGAGGACCACAACCTTGTCATAGGGTTTGGAGGCTTGCATGCCTCAATGACCCAGAGAGCAATGTTGGCTGCAGTCAGAACTTTATGCTTTGGCTCTTGGTAGGGTCAGCCATGTCAAACAGGTCAAAGGGTTGAGGCTAGACTAAGGGTGGTCCACTGGTCCTCTAGGTTCGGTGGTCATCTCAGGGTTAACAACCCTGACTGGCAAAATAAAATTGTTATGGAAACAGCAATGAAGAATCCTTCTACATCTGAGTGTGACAGTATTCTTGAGGCTCCATCTGGAACTTGCATGACTGACAGTAGTGAAATCTGAGCTACTGACACGATGAATGAAGCCTTGAACACCGCCAGAGATGGAAGACCTTCATTGCTGCCCTAAACACCAGCTGTGGATACTAAGAAAAGATATTCTCAACAATGAGTGAATCACAAGATATATAGAGTCATATCGGCTTTTTGGTACTTAATGTGCCTTGTTGACCATCAGATATCCATCTTCACTAATTCCATTCACATCATTAGGTCCATAGCCTATTACTGGCAATTCAAATGTTTCATAAACGTTATGAGAGTACTTATGTTCACCACCTTCTCAGTTTATTCCAGAAACAAATGAATAGAAAAGGGTGTTATTAATTAATAGTACAATTTTTCACCACTATTCGCTTTATCACTACATCACCAAGCTCAAGGACAGCTACTATCCCACTGTTATAAGACCACTGAATGTTTCCCTAGTACAATAGGATGGACTCTTGACCTCACAATCTACCTCATTATGATCTTACACCTTATTGTTGGCTTATACTGCACTTCCTCCGTAGAAAGAAAGCTTTAAGAGATTCCTTTTTAAATAGCTAATAAAATGCCTTGAAGTTCAGAGACACATAAATATGAAGTAAATATTAAAATATTTCAAAATAAAAATAAATTCTAAGGGAACCTAATGTATTAAAATTGAAGTAATTTAAAACAGGGCATTTTGCCCATAGCCCACACTGGATCGGAAGAGCGATTCCCCACTATAAATGCCAGGGATTCTGGAAAGAGGAAGCTCCTATCTGAACTCCACCTAGAACCCAACAACTGCAACAGATGGGATGCCATCTGTCCTTCAGGAAGTCTGGGACATCCAGGTTTTCTGGGGCACTCTGGGAGGGTCTTAGAGATATTTAAATGGTTGTTTGTGTTCAGAATTAGCATTGTCATTGATCTCTGCCATCCATCCAACAATCTCCTTGAACCCTACCATCAGGCAGGAAGTACTGTAGCATTAGGATAAGGATTGTTAGGATGGGAAACAGCTTCTTCCCACTGTTATAAGTAGGCTGTGAGACTACTGAACTCCCTTCCACCACCCAGGTCTAATCATATATGAAATGCCAGTAGAGTTGTACTGTTTACTTTTTATTTGTGACGTAAATGCAACTTATTATTTGTTAATATTATTTGTGGTACTATTACTTCATGCATTGTGTGTGAGTTACATAAACTGCGTTGGGCACATTGGTCCAGAGGAATGTTTTCGTTTAGCAATACACATACAATTGAAATGACAATAAACTTAAAAGTTGAACTTGAACTTGAGAATCATGATCTAGTCTGGATAGGCTCAATTCAACCATTCCACATGATACAAAGCAGTCAGGATCAGTACCACCTGAATACCGACAAAAAAAAAGTGCGTCCAAAGGTCTTCACTTCACCCACTGAAGTTCGATTCCCAAAATAGCGATGTCAGAGTGAGCATCATTTAGGATCAAGATTAGCTTTACTTTTCACATGTACATTGAAACATACGGTGAATTGCGTTGTTTATGTCAATGACTAACATAGGCTGAAGATGTGTTGGGGGTACCTACAAGTGCTTCCGATGCCAACAGAATATGCTGACAGCTTGCTAACTCCAACCCATACGCCTTTTGGAATGCGGGAGGAAATTAGAGCACCTGGGGGTTACAGGGAGAGCTTACAAAAACGATCTTCTGATCGTTGGCACTCTAAACCGCTATATTACTGGGCCATCTATAATCTAAAACAGTGTTATCAAAACACACATACCCAACAACTACTCCTGATCCAGGATTTACACTAGACTCTGTTTGATATCTCACAGCTCGATAGAACATAGAACATAGTACAGCACAGTACAGGCCCTTCGGCCCACAATGTTGTGCCGACCCTCAAACCCTGCCTCCCATATAAGCCCCCACCTTAAGTTGCTCCATATACCTGTCTAGTAGTCTCTTAAACTTCACTAGGGTATCTGCCTCCACCACTGACTCAGGCAGTGCATTACACACACCAACCACTCTCTGAGTAAAAAACCTTCCTGTAATATCCGCCTTGAACTTCCCACCCCTTACCTTAAAGCCATGTCCTCTTGTATTGAGCAATGGTGCCCTGGGGAAGAGGCGCTGGCTATCCACTCTATCTATTTCACTTATTATCTTGTACCGTCTATCATGTCTCCTCTCATCTTCCTTCTCTCCAAAGAGTAAAGCTCTAGCTTCCTTAATCTCTGATCATAATGCATACTCTCTAAACCAGGCAGCATCCTGGTAAATCTCCTCTGTACCTTTTCCAATGCTTCCACATCCTTCCTATAGTGAGGCAACCAGAACTGGACACAGTACTCCAAGTGTGGCCTAACCAGAGTTTTATAGAGCTGCATCATTATATCGCGACTCTTAAACTCTATCCCTCGACTTATGAAAGCTAACACAACATAAGCTTTCTTAACTACCTGTGAGGCAACTTTCAGGGATCTGTGGACATGTACCCCGAGATCCCTCTGCTCCTCCACACTACCAAGTATTCTGCCATTTACTTTGTACTCTGCCTTGGAGTTTGTCCTTCCAAAGTGTACCACCTCACACTTCTCCAGGTTGAGCTCCATCTGCCACTTCTCAGCCCACTTCTGCATCCTATCAATGTCTCTCTGCAATCTTTGACAATGCTCTACACTATCTACAACACCACCAACCTTTGTGTCGTCTGTAAACTTGCCAACCCACCCTTCTACCCCAACATCCAGGTCGTTAATAAAAATCACGAAAAGTAGAGGTCCCAGAACAGATCCTTGTGGGACACCACTAGTCACAATCCTCCAATCTGAATGTACTCCCTCCACCACCACCCTCTGCCTTCTGCAGGCAAGCCAATTCTGAATCCACCTGGCCAAACTTCCCTGGATCCCATGCCTTCTAACTTTCTGAATAAGCCTACAGTGTGGAACCTTGTCAAATGCCTTACTAAAGTCCATATAGATCACATCCACTGCACTACCCTCATCTATATGCCTGGTCACCTCCTCAAAGAACTCCGTCAGGCTTGTTAGACACGATCGGCCCTTTACAAAGCCATGCTGACTGTCCCTGATCAGACCATGATTCTCTAAATGCCCATGGATCCTATCCCTAAGAATCTTTTCCAACAGCTTTCCCACCACAGATGTAAGGCTCAATGGTCTATAATTACCCGTACTATCCCTACTACCTTTTTGGAACAAGGGGACAACATTTGCCTTCCTCTAATCCTCCGGTACCATTCCCGTGGACAACGAGAACATAAAGATCCTAGCCAGAGGCTCAGCAATCTCTTCCCTCGCCTCATGGAGCAGCCTGGGGAATATTCTGTCAGGCCCCGGGGACTTATCTGTCCTAATGTATTTTAACAACTCCAACACCGCCTCTCCCTTAATATCAACATGCTCCAGAACATCAACCTCACTCATATTGTCCTCACCATCATCAAGTTCCCTCTCATTGGTGAATACCGAAGAGAAGTATTCATTGAGGACCTCGCTCACTTTCACAGCCTCCAGGCACATCTTCCCACCTTTATTTCTAATCGGTCCTACCTTCACTCCTGTCATCCTTTTTTTTCTTCACATAATTGAAGAATGCCTTGGGGTTTTCCTTTACCCTACTCGCCAAGGCCTTCTCATGCCCCCTTCTTGCTCTCCTCAGCCCCTTCTTAAGCTCCTTTCTTGCTTCCCTATATTCCTCAATAGACCCATCTGATCCTTGCTTCCTGAACTTCATGTGTGCTGCCTTCTTCCGCCTGACTAGATTTTCCACCTCACTTGTCACCCATGGTTCCTTCACCCTACCATTCTTTATCTTCCTCACCAGGACAAATTTATCCCTAACATCCCGCAAGAGATCTCTAAACATCGACCACATGTCCATAGTACATTTCCCTGTAAAAACATCATCCCAATTCACACCCCAAGTTCTAGCCTTATAGCCTCATAATTTGCCTTTCCCCAATTAAAAATTTTCCTGTCCTCTCTGATTCTATCCTTTTCCATGATAATGCTAAAGGCCAGGGAGCGGTGGTCACTGTCCCCCAGATGCTCACCCACTGAGAGATCTGTGACCTGACCCAGTTCATTACCTAGTACTAGATCTAGAATGGCATTCCCCCTGGTCGACCTGTCCACATACTGTGACAGGAATCCGTCCTGGACACACTTAACAAACGCTGCCCCATCTAAACCCTTGGAACTAATCAGGTGCCAATCAACATTAGGGAAGTTAAAGTCACCCATGATAACAACCCCGTTATTTTCGCATCTTTCCAAAATCTGCCTCCCAATCTGCTCCTCTGTATCTCTGCTGCTACCAGGGGGCCTATAGAATACCCCCTATAGAGTAACTGCTCCCTTCCTGTTCCTGACTTCCACCCATATTGACTCAAAAGAGGATCCTGCTACATTACCCACCCTTTCTGTAGCTGTAATAGTATCCCTGACCAGTAATGCCACCCCTCCTCCCCTTTTTCCACCCTCTATCCCTTTTAAAGCACTGAAATCCAGGAATATTGAGAATTCATTCCTGCCCGGGTGCCAGCCAAGTCTCTGTAATGGCCATTACATCATAATTCCATGTACGTATCCAAGCTCTCAGTTCATCACCTTTGTTCCTGATGCTTCTTGCATTGAGGTACACACACTTTAGCCCTTCTACCTTGCTGTCTTTACACCATTTATTCTGCTTCTCTTTCCTCAAAGCCTCTCTGTATGTTAGATCTGGCTTTACTCCATGCACTTCTTTCACTGCTCTATCGCTCTGGGTCCCATCCCCCTCGCAAATTAGTCTAAACCCTCCCGCACCATGCTAGCAAACCTACCTGCAAGGATATTGCTCCCCCTCAAGTTCAGGTGCAACCCATCCAATCTGTACAGGTCCCACCTTCCCCAGAAGAGATCCCAATGATCTAAAAATCTAAAACCCTGCTCCCTGAACCAACTCCTCAGCCACGCATTCAACTGCCATCTCCTCCAATTCTTACCATCACTGTCACGTAGCACTGGCAGCAATCCTGAGAATGCCACCCTTGAGGTCCTGTTCTTCAGCCTTCTGCCTAGTTCCCGAAACTCACACTTCAGGACCTCATCCCTCTTGCTGCCTATGTCATTGGTCCCAACATGTATCACGACTTCTGGTTGCTTTCCCTCTCGATAGTCATGAGCATCAAAGAGATTAAAACGCACATGAGATAAACTTCCCTGATTACTGCACAAGATGTAATGACAATAAGTGATTCAGTAAAGTGCAACTGGGCAACATATGCTTAGTGAAACTGTGGCTGCATGAGGCTCATGGAAAATACATCTTTACTTCTTTGTTGCTCAATGTACAATCATGGGCTGAGTCAGTGGGAAGCCCATCAGATGGCAATTGCTATCCCCACTTTCATTTGATCATCCTTGGGAGGAGGTGTGGAGTATTGAGTTGAATATAACAGCTGTAGATCAGCTGGTGAAGTGCAGGCACCCTATTTCTTTTCACTCCTCCGTTCACTCCGTCTGCCCATTATCCACACACTCCTCCTATTGGGTCCTCTCTCCTCACTGTTCCATTCTGCCCACCCCACCTCCCCACCTTCCTCACCAGCAGATTCCATCAGCTGCAGCACTTCGTGCATCCACCTATCACTTCCCAGCCTCAGTTGCTGTTCCCACTCTCCCTTTCTCCATCTATCACCCCTCTTCTCCACCTGTCACCTTTTGTTCTACCCTTCCCCTCACCTCTATATACTGAATTCCTCCTCTCTAGGTTTCATTCCAGATGAAGGGTCTTGAATGTCAACATCCCATTTCTCTCCCCAAATATTGTCTGGCCCATTGAGTTCCTTAGTTTTTTATTCATTTTGTTTTTACTCATTTATTCCATATTTGGCCCAATATCAAGAAACATCAAGAGAGCTGCTGAAGTCACTTGGATCAACGAGATTAACAATAACACCCAGTAAAACTGACAAAATGAAACTTCAAAGCTTCATATTCCCATTCTTAAACACAAGAAATTCTGCAGACGCTGGAAATCCAGAGTAACACACATAGATTGTTTGCAGAACTCAGCAGGTCAGGCAGCATCTATGGCAGGGGATCTCAACCTTTTTTATGCCCTGGACCCCTACCATTAACCGAGGAGTCTGTGGACTCCAGGTTGGTAAACTCTAATCTATGGAGAGGAATAAACTGTCAATACTTTGTGCTGAAGTATACCTGATGAAAGGTCTTGCCCCAAAACATCGCAAGACTGTGGGACGAGACAGCATCCCAGGGCTGGTACTCAGGATGTGCACAGCACAACCGGAAGGTGTGTTTACTGACATTTTTAATCTCTCCTTCTCCCAGTGTAGAGTGCCCTCCTGCTTCAAATTATCACCATTGTCCCTGTACCAAAAAAGACCAAAGTAACATGTCTGTACAACTGGTGTCCTGTCGCACTCACCTCAATAATAAGCAAATGCTTTGAGAGGCTGGTCAAGGATTACATCTGCAGCTTGCTACCACCCAAACTGGATCCTCTGCAATTCACCTACCAACACAACCGATCGACAGATGACGCAATAGGCACTGCTCTAATACTATCCTTACACATCTGGAGAAGAGGGATGCTTATGTGAGAATGCTGTTCTTGGACTACAGTTCAGCATTCAACACCATAGTTCATCCAGGCTCAACAAGAAGCTCAGAGACCTCGGCCTTGATCCTGCCTTGTGTAGCTGGATCCTGGACTTTCTCTCAGATCGCCAGCAGGTTGTAAGAGTGGGCTCCCTCACCTTTACCCCTCTGACTCTCAATACAGGAGCACCTCAGGGCTTTACTCCCTGTCGCCACCCACAGCTCTAAACCACTAATTAAATTTGCCAATGACACTACATTGATTGGCCTTATCTCAAACAATAACGGGGTGGTCTGCAGGTAAGAAGTCATCTCTCTGACACAGTGGTGTCAAGAAAACAACCTCTCTCACAATGTCACAAAAACAAAGGAGCTGGTTGTGGATTACAGGAGGAATAGAGATGGGCTAACCCCTATTGACATCAGTGGATCTGGGGTTGAGAGGGTAAACAGCTTTAAAGTTCCTCGGCATCAGACAGTTGAAGAAATTTGGTATAGGCCCCCAAATCCTAAGGACTTTCTACAGGGGCACAATTGAGAGCATCCTGACTGGCTGCATCACTGCCTGGTATGGGAACCGTACCTCCCTTAATCGCAGGACTCTGCAGAGAGTGGTGCAGACAGCCCAGCGCGTCTGTAGTTGTGAACTTCCCATGATTCAGGACATTTATAAGGACAGGTGTGTAAAAAGGATCATTGGGGACTTGAGTCACCCCAACCACAACCTATCCAGGAAACGGTACTGCAGCATAAAAGCAAGGACCAACAGGCTCTGCGACAGCTTCTTCCACCAGGCCATCAGACTGATTAATTCACGCTGATTTGAGTGTATTTCTATGTTACATTGACTGTTCTATTTACAAACGTATTATAAATTATTATATAAATTACTATGATTGCACATTGCACATTTATATGGAGACGTAACATAAAGATTTTTCCTTCTCATGTACGTGAAGGATGTAAGAAATAAAGTCAATTCAATTCAATGCCTGACCTGCCGAGTTCTTCCAGCAATTTGTGTGTGATATTCCAACTTATGCTTTGAGTATAATGAAAGAGGGCTGGCCAGGGAAACATGATCTATTTCCACCTTGGCAATTTGGAAATTGTGAAAATTAAAGGCTGATATGCAGGCAGGTTTAGAAATAGTAAGATAGTGCACATCAACACGTAGCTGAAGACATGGTGCAGGAGGGAGGGCTTCAGATTTACAGATAATTGGGCAGTTTTCCAGGGAAGGTGGGACCTGTTCCGGCGGGACGGTCTACATCTGAACTGGAGGGGGACAAATATTCTTGCAGGTAGGTTTGTTAGAGAGGCTCCGGTGGATTTAAAGTAGATACAAGGGGGGAGGGGAACCAGAGTTTAGGAACAGATGTAGGGGAGAAGGAAGAAAAAGAAAATAGTAAAGTTGTTTGCACCACTAGTGATAAACAGAGAGTAAGAAGTGGGAAGTTTCTTAAATGCATTTATTTTAATACTAGGAGCATTGTAAGAAAGGTGGATGAGCTTAGACCATGGATTGGTACCTGGAAATATGATGTTGTAGCTATCAGTGAAACATGGTTGCAGGAGGGGTGTGATTGGCAACTAAATATTCCTGGATTTCGTTGCTTCAGGTGTGAGAGAATTGGAGGGGCAAGAGGGGGAGGTGTTGCATTGCTTGTCAGAGAAAATATTACAGCGGTGCTCTGGCAGGATAGATTAGAGGGCTCATCTAGGGAGGCTATTTGGGTGGAATTGAGGAATGGGAAAGGTGTAGTAACACTTATAGGGGTGTATTATAGACCACCTAATAGGGAGTGAGAATTAGAGGAGAAAATTTGTAAGAAGGTTTGTAAGCACAAGGTTGTAATTGTGGGAGATTTTAATTTTCCACACATAGACTGGGAAGCCCATACTGTAAAAGGGCTGGATGGTTTGGAGTTTGCAAAATGTGTGCAGAATAGTTTTTTGCAGCAATACACAGAGGTACCTACTAGAGAAGGGGCAGTGTTGGATCTCCTGTTAGGGAATGAGATAGGTCAGGTGACGAAGGTTTGTGTTGGGGAGTACTTCGGGTCCAGTGATCACAATACCATTAGTTTCAATATAATTATGGAGAAGGATAGGTCTGGACCCAGGGTTGAGATTTTTGATTGGAGAAGGGCTAACTTTGAGGAGATGAAAAAGGAATTAGAAGGAGTGGATTGGGACAATTTGTTTTATGGGAAGGATGTAATAGAGAAATGGAGGTCATTTAAAGGTGATATTTTGAGGGTACAGAATCTTTATGTCCCTGTTAGGTTGAAAGGAAAGGTTAAGAGTTTGAGAGAGCCATGGTTTTCAAGGGATATTGGAAACTTGGTTCAGAAAAAAGAGAGATATCGACAATAAATATAGGCAGCATGGAGTAAATGAGGTGCTCGAGCAATATAAAGAATGTAAAAAGAATCTTAAGAAAGAAATTAGAAAAGCTAAAAGAAGATACGAGGTTGCTTTGGTAAGTAAGGTGAAAATAAATCCAAAGGGTTTCTACAGTTATATTAATAGCAAAAGGATAGTGAGGGATAAAATTGGACCCTTAGAGAATCAGGGTGGACAGCTATGTGCGGAACCAAAAGAAATGGGGGAGATTTTGAACAATTTCTTTTCTTCAGTATTCACGAAGCAGAAGGATATTGAATTGTCTAAGGTAAGGGAAACAGGTAGAGAAGTTATGGAAACTATGATGATTAAAGAAGAGCCAGTGTTGTGGAAAGCGGCCTGTGAGTGAGTGGGCCAGTGAAGGAGTGGAGCTTTGAGGCTTTGTCTCGAGAGGCTTCGACGAGAAGAGGTGGAGGACAAGCTTGCTCGTAGTTAGTCTTTACAATGTCTCCTGAGACGGTGATGTGCCTCTCATGTGAGATGTGGCAGTCTTGGGGGAACTCCCCTCTCCCGCAAAGTCACATCTGCCAGAAGTGCATATGGCTGGGCAATCTGGAAGACCGTGTAAGGAATCTGGAGCAGCAGCTGGATGACCTTTGACTCATAAGGGAGAATGAGGCAGTCATAGATGAGAGCTACAGGTAGGTAGTCACACCTAGGCTGTCGGAAGCAGGTCATTGGGTAACAGTCAGAGGGGGGAAAGCGAAGGTGAGCAGACAGGTAGTGCAGAGCACCCCTGTAGCCATTCCCCTGAATAATAAGTTTACTGTCCTGGATACTGTTGGCGAGGACGACCAACCGGGTGCAAACCACGGTGGCAGGGCCTCCAGCTCTGAGTCTGACCTGGTGGTGCAGAAGCATGGGATGAAGAAGAGGAGAGCTGTCATCATTGGAGACTCTATAGTCAGGGGAGTAGACAGGAGATTTTGTGGATGTGAGAAGGACACCCGCATGGTTTGTTGCCTCCTGAGTGCCAGGGTCCGGGATGTATCTGACCGGGTGCACGACATCCTGGTACGAGAGGGAAAGCAACCAGAAGTTGTGATACATGTTGGGACCAACGACATAGGCAGGAAGAGGGATGAGGTCCTGAAGTGTGAGTTTCGGGAACTAGGCAGAAGGCTGAAGAACAGGACCTCAAGGGTGGCGTTCTCAGGATCGCTGCCAGTGCTATGTGACAGTGATGGTAAGAATGGGAGGAGATGGCAGTTGAATGCGTGGCTGAGGAGTTGGTGCGGGGAGCAGGGTTTTAGATTTTTAGATCATTGGGATCTCTTCTGGGGAAGGTGGGACCTGTACAGATTGGATGGGTTGCACCTGAACTCGAGGGGGAGCAATATCCTTGCAGGTAGGTTTGCTAGCATGGTGCGGGAGGGTTTAGACTAATTTGCGAGGGGGATGGGACCCAGAGCGATAGAGCAGTGAAAGAAGTGCATGGAGTAAAGCCAGATCTAACATACAGAGAGGCTTTGAGGAAAGAGAAGCAGAATAAACGGTGTAAAGACAGTGAGGTAGAAGGGCTGAAATGTGTGTACCTCAATGCAAGAAGCATCAGGAGCAAAGGTGATAAACTGAGAGCCTGGATACATACATGGAATTATGATGTAGTGGCCATTACAGAGACTTGGCTGGCACCAGGGCAGGAATGGATTCTCAATATTCCTGGATTTCAGTGCTTTAAAAGGGATAGAGAGGGCGGAAAAGGGGGAGGAGGGGTGGCATTACTGGGCAGGGATACTATTACAGCTACAGAAAGGGTGGGTAATGTAGCAGGATCCTTTTTGAGTCAATATGGGTGGAAGTCAGGAACAGGAAGGGAGCAGTTACTCTATAGGGGGTATTCTATAGGCCCCCTGGTAGCAGCAGAGATACAGAGGAGCAGATTGGGAGGCAGATTTTGGAAAGGTGCAAAAATAACAGGGTTGTTATCATGGGTGACTTTAGCTTCCCTAATATTGATTGGCACCTGATTAGTTCCAAAGGTTTAGATGGGGCAGAGTTTGTTAAGTGCGTCCAGGATGGATTCCTGTCACAGTATGTGGACAGGCCGACCAGGGGGATTGCCATACTAGATCTAGTACTAAGTAATGAACCGGGTCAGGTCACAGATCTCTCAGTGGGTGAGCACCTGGGGGACAGTGACCACCGCTCCCTGGCCTTTAGCATTATCATGGAAAAGGATAGAATCAGAGAGGACAGGAAAATTTTTAATTGGGGAAAGGCAAATTATGAGGCTATAAGGCTAGAACTTGCGGATGTGAATTGGGATGATATTTTGGCAGGGAAATGTACTATGGACATGTGGTCGATGTTTAGAGATCTCTTGCGGGATGTTAGGGATAAATTTGTCCCAGTTAGGAAGATAAAGAATGGTAGGGTGAAGGAACCATGGGTGACAAGTGAGGTGGAAAATCTAGTCAGGTGGAAGAAGGCAGCATACATGAGGTTTAGGAAGCAGGGATCAGATGGGTCTATTGAGGAATATAGGGAAGCAAGAAAGGAGCTTAAGAAGGGGCTGAGAAGAGCAAGAAGGGGGCATGAGAAGGCCTTGGCGAGTAGGGTAAAGGAAAACCCCAAGGCATTCTTCAATTATGTGAAGAAAAAAAAGGATGACAGGAGTGAAGGTAGGACCGATTAGAGATAAAGGTGGGAAGATGTGCCTGGAGGCTGTGGAAGTGAGTGAGGTCCTCAATGAATACTTCTCTTCGGTATTCACCAATGAGAGGGAACTTGATGATGGTGAGGACAATATGAGTGAGGTTGATGTTCTGGAGCATGTTGATATTAAGGGAGAGGAGGTGTTGGAGTTGTTAAAATACATTAGGACAGATAAGTCCCCGGGGCCTGACGGAATATTCCCCAGGCTGCTTCATGATGCAAGGGAAGAGATTGCTGAGCCTCTGGCTAGGATCTTTATGTCCTCATTGTCCACAGAAACGGTACCAGAGGATTGGAGGGAGGCGAATATTGTCCCCTTGTTCAAAAAAGGTAGTAGGGATAGGCCGGGTAATTATAGACCAGTGAGTCTTACGTCTGTGGTGGGAAAGCTGTTGGAAAAGATTCTTCGAGATAGGATCTATAGGTATTTAGAGAATCATGGTCTGATCAGGGACAGTCAGCATGGTTTTGTGAAGGGCAGATCATGTCTATCAAGCCTGATAGAGTTCTCTGAGGAGGTGACCAGGCATATAGATGAGGGTAATACAGTGGATGTGATCTATATGGATTTTAGTAAGGCATTTGACAAGGTTCCACAAAGTAGGCTTATTCAGAAAGTTAGAAGGCATGGGATCCAGGGAAGTTTGGCCAGGTGGATTCAGAATTGGCTTGCCTGCAGAAGGCAGAGGGTGGTGGTGGAGGGAGTACATTCAGATTGGAGGATTGTGACTAGTGGTGTCCCACAAGGATCTGTTCTGGGACCTCTACTTTTCGTGATTTTTATTAACGACCTGGATGTGGCTGTAGAAGGGTGGGTTGCCAAATTTGCAGACGACACAAAGGTTAGTGGTGTTGTAGATAGTGTAGAGCATTGTCAAAGATTGCAGAGAGACATTGATAGGATGCTGAAGTGGGCTGAGAAGTGGCAGATGGAGTTCAACCCGGAGAAGTATGAGGTGGTACACTTTGGAAGGACAAACTCCAAGGCTGAGTACAAGGTAAATGGCAGGATACTTGGTAGTGTGGAGGAGCAGAGGGATCTCGGGGTACATGTCCACAGATCCCTGAAAGTTGCCTCACAGGTAGTTAAGAAAGCTTATGGGGTGTTAGCTTTCATAAGTCGAGGGATAGAGTTTAAGAGTCGCGATGTAATGATGCAGCTCTATAAAACTCTGGTTAGGCCACACTTGGAGTACTGTGTCCAGTTCTGGTTGCCTCACTATAGGAAGGATGTGGAAGCATTGGAAAGGGTACAGAGGAGATTTACCAGGATGCTGCCTGGTTTAGAAAGTATGCATTATGATCAGAGATTAAGGAAGCTGGAGCTTTACTCTTTGGAGAGAAGGAGAGGAGACATGATAGAGGTGTACAAGATAATAAGAGGAATAGATAGAGTGGATAGCCAGCGCCTCTTCCCCAGGGCACCACTGCTCAATACAAGAGGACATGGCTTTAAGGTAAGGGGTGGGAAGTTCAAGGGGGATATTACAGGAAGGTTTTTTACTCAGAGAGTGGTTGGTGCGTGGAATGCACTGCCTGAGTCAGTGGTGGAGGCAGATACACTAGTGAAGTTTAAGAGACTACTAGACAGGTATATGGAGAAATTTAAGGTGGGGGCTTATATGGGAGGCAGGGTTTGAGGGTCGGCACAACATTGTGGGCCGAAGGGCCTGTACTGTGCTGTACTATTCTATGTTCTATGTTCTACTGGCACTTTTAAGGAATATAAAAGTGGATAAGTCTCCAGGTCCTGACAGGATATTCCCTAGGACCTTGAGGGAAGTTAGTGTAGAAATAACAGGGGCTCTGACAGAAATATTTCAAATATCAATAGAAACAGGGATGGTGCCAGAGGATTGGCATATTGCTCATGTTGTTCCATTGTTTAAAAAGGGTTCTAAGAGTAAACCTAGCAATTATCGGCCTGTGGTGGGTAAATTGATGGAAAGTATTCTTAGAGATGGTATATATAATCATCTGGATAGACAGGGTCTGATTAGGAACAGTAAACATGGATTTGTGCATGGAAGGTCATGTTTGACAAATCTTATTGAATTTTTTGAAGAGGTTACTAAGAAAGTTGATGAGGGTAAAGCGGTGTTTTGGTAAGACTCCAAAGCTACATTCAGTTAAATGCCACTATAAGTAATCAGTCAAGTTCTGCTTTGTGTCTCTTGCTTTCACTTTGGACCAGGAATGATACTAGTTCTGAAGCCAAGATCCAGATTATCTATTTATCGCACATACAGTACATTGAAACAGGCAGTGAAATGTGCCGTTGTGTTAACAACCAGCTCACACAAGGATGTGTTGGAGGCAGCCCGCAAGTGTCACTACACATTCAGGCATCAACAAAGCATGCTCACAATGCTCGGCAGAACAACACAGAACACAACAAAAGAGAACAAACCAAGTGGAAAAGCAACAATATCAGCAGCAGCGGTTTGAGTTTCATTGGAATCAAATGGTGCCAATGAAATGCAAATTGAGCACAAGTGAGCAAATTGTTAGTGAGGAAATGCCATTGGATAACGGAGCCATTACCTTACTAGTGCTGAAAGCAGACTGGGTAGTCCACTTTTACAGATGAGGTGCTACACGGCTATACCACATTATTGGGTACACAATGTTGTAACTGTAAATGTTTGCTTTGACATAGCTACTTCTGCAATACGTCTTCTGTATTAGAGACACTAGAGACTGCAGATGCTGGAAATCTGCAGCATCACATAATGGAGTTGGAGGAATTCAACAGGTCAGGCAGCGTTTATTGAGGAAAATGGACAGATGTTGTTTCAGGAGATCCTCCCTGACCCATTGTGTTCATTTGTACGAGAGCCAGGATGCTTCCTGCTTCCACATCCACTATTCCCAGTCTTTTAATCGCACATCAAATGAATGAAAGTCCTTCAATAAGGTGACAAGGTGATATTTGGGTGACGGTATGTGCAGGTATGTTCCAATGAGACAGGGAAAGGATGGTAGGGTACAGGAACTGTGGTGTACAAAGGCTGTTGAAAATCTAGTCAAGAAGAAAAGAAAAGCTTACAAAAGGTTCAAAAAACTAGGTAATGATAGAGATCTAGAAGATTATAAAGCTAGCAGGAAAGAGTTTAAGAATGAAATTAGGAGAGCCAGAATGGGCCATGAGAAGGCCTTGGTGGACAAGATTAAGGAAAACCCCAAGGCATTCTACAAGTATGCGAAGAGCAAGAGGATGACACTTGAGAGAATGGGACCAATCAAGTGTGACAATGCAAAAGTGTGTATTGAACCAGAGGAGATGGCAGAGGTACTTAATGAATACTTTGCTTCAATATTCACTATGGAAAAGGATCTTGGTAATTGTGGGGATGATTTACAGTGGATTGAAAAGCTTGAGCAGATAGATATTAAGAAGGAGGATGTGCTGGAGCTTTTGGAAAGCATCAAATTGGATAAGTCACCGGGACCGGATGAGATGTGCCCAGGCTACTATGGGAGGCAAGGGAGGAGATTGCTAAGCCTCTGGCAATGATCTTTGCATCATCAATGGGGACGGGAGAGGTTCCGGAGGATTGGAGGGTTGCGAATGTTGTTCCCTTATTCAAGAAAGGGAGTAGAGATAGCCCAGGAAATTATAGACCAGTGAGTCTTACTTCTGTGATTGGTAAGCTGATGGAAAAGATCTTGAGAGGCAGGATTTATGAACATTTGGAGAGGCATAATATGATTAGGAATAGTCAACATGGCTTTGTCAAAGGCAGGTCGTGCCTTATGAGCCTAATGCAAGGCTTATTGAGAAAGTAAGGAGGCATGGGATCCAAGGGGACCTTGCTTTGTGGATCCAGAATTGGCTTGCCCACAGAAGGCAAAGAGTGGTTGTAGATGGGTCAATAGACAATAGACAGTAGGTGCAGAAGTAGACCATTCGGCCCTTCGAGCCTGCACCACCATTCTGAGATCATGGCTGATCATCTACTATCAATACCCAGTTCCTGCCTTGTCCCCTTAACCCTTGATTCCCCTATCCATAAGATACCTATCTAGCTCCTTCTTGAAAGCATCCAGAGAATTGGCCTCCACTGCCTTCTGAGGCAGCGCGTTCCACACCTCCACAACTCTCTGGGAGAAGAAGTTCCTCCTCAATTCTGTCCTAAATGACCTACCCCTTATTCTTAAACCATACCCTCTGGTACTGGACTCTCCCAGCATCTGGAACACATTTCCTGCCTCTATCTTGTCCAATCCCTTAATAATCTTATACGTCTCAATCAGATCCCCCCTCAATCTCCTGAATTCCAGCGTGTACAAGCCCAAGGGTCATATTCTACATGGAGGTCGGTCACCAGTGGTGTGCCTCAGGGATCTGTTCTAGGACCCCTTCTCTTCGTGATTTTTATAAATGACCTGGATGAGAATTCCTGTTGTTTGGATGAGAAAGTGGAGGGATAGGTTAGTAAATTTGCTATTGACACAAAGATTGGAGGTGTTGTGGATAGTGTGGAGGGCTGTCAGAGGTTACAGCAGGACATTGATAGGATGGAAAACTGGGCTGAGAAGTGGCAGATGGAGTTCAACCCAGATAAATGTGAGGTGGTTCATTTTGGTACGTCAAATATGATGATAGAATATAGTATTAATGGTAAGAGTCTTGGAAGTGTGGAGGATCGGAGGGATTTTGGGGTCCGAGTCCATCGAACACTCAAAGCTGCTGTGCAGGTTGACTCCGTGGTTAAGAAGGCATACGGTGCATTGGCCTTCTTCAACCGTGGAATTGAGTTTAAGAGCTGAGAGGTAATGTTGCAGCTATATAGTACCCTGGTCAGACCCCACTTGGAGTACTGTGCTCAGTTCTGGCCACCTCACTACAGGAAGGATGTGGAAACCATAAAAAGTGTGCAGAGGAGATTTACAAGGATGTTTCCTGGATTGGGGAGAATGCCTTATGAAAACAGGTTGAGTGAACTTGGCCTTTTCTCCTTGGAGTAACGGAGGATGAGAGGTGACCTTATAGAGGTGTATAAGATGATGAGAGGCATTGATCATGTGGATAGTCAGAGGCTTTTTCCCAGGGTTGAAATGGATAGCATGCGAGGGCACAATTTTAAGGTGCTTGGAAGTCGATACAGAGGAGATGTCAGGGGTAAGTTTTTTATGCAGAGAGTGGTGAGTGCGTGGAATGGGCTGCCGGTGACGGTGGTGGAGGTGGATACGATAGGGACTTTTAAGAGACTCCTGGATAGGTACATGGAGCTTAGAAAAATAGAAGGCTATGGGTAACCCTAGGTAATTTCTAAAGTTAGTACATATTTGGCACAGCATTGTGGGCTGCAGGACCTGTATTGTGCTGTAGGTTTTCTATGTTTCTAAGTTTGTGGAGGTAGGGACCTCAACAGGAAGCCAAGGTGACTTTTCTATTTAAAAGTATCTCAGGTAGGCATTAGAATATGCAGCTAATGGAGGGATATGGGATTAGGTCTCTTTAGCTTAATTCGTTTGGAAAATGGCATGGGCTGAAGGGCCTGGTCCTGTACTGTACTGTACTATATTTTATATGTTCTAAGTCATGGGAGAGCCTTATTGACAATGGCAAAGGAGGAAAACATTCAAATTAACTTTAACCGTGGTTAACACTGACTAACGTCGGCAAGGCAGCCATCACTGGATTACTTTACTTCTGATTTGTTTAATTCCACTGCCAACTTTGTTTAATTGACTCCTTTCGCTGACTATACACTACCTCCTGCTCGTGACATTTAGCGAGCAGCTTTTTATGCTGCGGCTTGTTTGCCTTTCGCATATTGAAAGGCTCTGTTGCTTGGCCCAGTGCCATGATGGATAATGAGAGCAGCCGGCTCGCAGCTGGCTCTGCGCCAGGCCTTCCACCTCATGGAACTTGCTACAGAAACAGGCAGGACACAGAGGTGTCGGGGACATGGTGGGTGCCAGTGCAAGAGCAGATGGGTGATGGCTTTGGACTTTTGAAGGTAAAGCCACAACAGCTCGCAGTGACAGGAAAGTATCACTGGGCAACAAAAGCCAGGAAGGGAAGGTGTGGAGACCCATTTTTTAGGAATGAGTTGGGGCTCATGGGCAAGATGAGTTCCAAGAGGGTGAGAGGGAGAGGTAGGAGATGGTGGGGTATGGGGTAGTGTGGTAATGCAGCAGTTAGAATAATGTTATTTTAGTACCACTGTCTCAGGTTCTATTCCCACCGGTCTGTAAGGAGTTTGTATGCTCTCCCCATGCTCCGTTTTCCTCCCATATTCCAAAAGACGCACAGGTTAGTAGGTTAATTGGTCACATGGGTGTAATTGGAAGGCATGTGCTTGTTGGGCAGAAGAGCCTTTTTCCATGTTGTATCTCTAAATAAAAATTAATAAGTTAGAGTCATAGAGAACTACAGCACATAACAGGCCCTTTGGCCCACCTCGTTAATGACAACCTGATGCTCTGCCAAGTCCCATGTACCTGCAACCCAATCATAGCCTTCCATACCCTTCCCATCCATACACCTATCCAAAGTTCTCATAAATGTTACAATTAAACCTGCATCTACCACTTCCATCGGTAGCTCGTTCCACACTCTCACTGCCCCATAACTTAGATAGGAACATGAATGAAAGATAAATAGAGGGCTGTGTGAGAGGGAAGGGTTAGATTGATCTTAGAGTAGGATAAAAGGTCGGCACAAAATTGTGGGCCAAAGGGCCTGCATTGCTCTATTACACTCAGTGGCCACTTTATTAGGTACACCTGCTCGTTAATGCAAATATCTAATCAGCCAATCATGTGGCAGCAACTCAATTCATAAAAGCATACAGACCTGGTCAAGAGGTTCAGTTGTTGTTCAGACCAAACATCAGAATGGGGAAGAAATCTGATCTAAGTGACTTTGACCATGGAATTGACCAGGTTGGTGCCAGATGGGGTGAGTATCTCAGAAACTGCTGATATCTGGGGATTTTCATACACAACAGTCTCTTGAGTTTACAGAGAATAGTGCGAAAAACAAAAAAAAACATCCAGTGAACGGCAGCTCTGTGGGAAAGAAGAATCCTTATTAATGAGAGAGATCAGAGGAGAATGGCCAGGCTGTTCAAGCTGACAGGAAGGAGACAGTAACTCAGATAAACATGTGTTACAACAGTGGTGTGCAGAAGAGCATCTTTAAATTTACAACATGTCAAACCTTGAAGTGAATGGGCTACAGCAGCAGAAGACCACAAACATAGACTCAGTGTCCACATTATTAGGTACAGGAGATATGTAATAAAGTGGCCACTGAGTACATATCACAATGCATCTAAACGAAAGATGAACATTGCCAGAGAAGAGAAAAATAAGATGCCAAAAAAATCGTACAGAATGCTTAATGCTGAGGTGTCTGGGGATTTAAGTACAGACAAACTAACCGCAACATTCCTCCACAGCATTTCTCACAGCTTTGAGCACTGCCAAATAATTGGCCCTTTGGGGGCCATGAACTTCTCAAGAACTGCTGTAAGTAGACACTCAGAAAGACAGACAAAGGAAACTGCCTCCAGCCCATCACTGGGTTCAACAGTACTCCAGGTATCTGTGATTATGTTCACACAAAGGGCAGGTACAATGAAAATCACCTCAGGAAAAAAGCAGTTCTATTTGTCAGTCCCACCCCTGTAATCTCTCACTGCTGATTTGATTGTTTGATGAATGGCACCTTGCATTTAGTTTATTTGATGAATGGCACCGTGCATTTACAGGCAGATGTACAACCTATTTAGCCACACTCAATGAGGTTTGATCAAGTTTGTGCATCCAATCCTCCGATTCACATCTCTTTAGCCATTACTCTTTGGTTTGGTTCTCTCACAATATATGAAAACTACAGTGAATTATCAGTCAGCAGAAAGGGTCATTGCTGCGGTCTACCATCACTACAGGTTGTGTATGTGTCCAGGACAATGAAGCGGGCATGTTAGATTGGACACTACCAACCCTGTATACCCGCCTTTTCCGAAAGCTCCCTTCTGGAAAGTGCTGAAGGGTGATTCCAGCCATCTTGAAAGTTTCTTCCCCAGTCGGTTAATCTGATTAACCATTCCAGTTACTCCCCCCCCCATCTATACCCCTGTCTCTTCACTGCACTGTAAACACTTTAAACTCCTTTTTATAATGAATTGATGCTGGTATTTGTGCATATTTTATTCCATATCCGTATACTTGGACGTCTAACTTAATTTTTGAATATACAGTAATTTTTTATTTGTTATAATTGTTTAATGTTGTATTTTGCTTCATGTAGCACCTTGACCAACTCACTACAGGAAATTCCTAATGTAAACGTACATGGTGAATGAAAATGATCCAGCATGTTTGGAACTGATGATGCTGAGAAAAGAGACCACCTGGATTGGATGTCATTAATTCCTAGGAGTATGAAACGTCAACTGTTTATTTCCCTCCATAGATACTGCCTGTCCTGTTGAGCCCTCCAGCACTGTGTGTGTGTGCATGTGTTGCACTTTTAATTGGCTTTCTATGATGTCATAGAATTATAATAAATTATGCATTGTACATTTCAGGGGAGAACTATTGGGGAACAGCTGAGTGTAGGGGGAGTTTTGGAACTGGTGGGTCGTGGGGGAGAGAGCAGGAGGAAGGTGGGGCCAAGTGAGACTCAAAAGACTGTGAGTTATTTGTCTCGCGGGATGGAGGGAAATGTAGGTGAGAATCAGAGGAGAGGGAGTCCGGAGACCCAGGGGGAGGGTGCAGACCAGTGAGACAGTGGGATGGCGATGGATATTCTGGACTCTGCTGAGATGCTGGAGGCTAGATGGGAGTGGTTGGTGGTGTGGGGTGTAATGAGGTGTGTGTGTGTGTGTGTGTGTGTGTGTGTGTGTGTAACATTACCTTGGTGAGACAGATGCACAACCATCATTAACATCAATTTCTCAAACTTCTGGTTATTTCTCCCCTCCCTTTCCTCTTTTTCTGTTGCCCATTCTGGTTCCTTTCCTACCCATTCCCTTCTTCTCAACTGCTTATCACCTCCTTCTGGTGCCCCTCCTTCACTTTTTCCCCATGACTCGCTCTTCTTTCCTGTCAGATTCCCTCTTCTTCAGCCCTTTACCTTTTCCACCTATCATCTCCCAGCTTCTCACTTCATTACTCCCTTGCCCACCCACCTTCCCCCCTCACCTGGTCTCACCTATCACCTGCCAGCTTGTACTCCTCTCTCTCTTGCTTATTCTGGCTTCTTCCCCCTTCCTTTCTAGTCCTAATGAAGGTTCTTGGGCCAAAACGTCAACTGCTTATTCCTCTCCATGACCTCCATGCTGCCTGACTTGCTGAGTTCCTGCAACATTTTATATGTTGTATCAGGATTTCTGTAGGGTCAGACAACAGATTACATAGTAGAGTTTTATCGTACACATTCGACTGAACTTTGACTGGCAGAAATCCACCAGAGATCACAGAGTCAAGGATTGAAAATGTGGGTGGATGCAATTTGGAGCATTGGGAACATCAGTGTTAATTTACTACTGAAATCTTTATAGCAGCAATAACCCCCTTATCCTGCCAACACGAAGATCAAAGGAGCCACAAAGCAGAAGCCAAGTAAGGCTGTTTCACATTTGCTTATTCACTGTTAAACTGATCTCAAAGAATCTTTCCAACACTCACACAATTGTAGATTGTACAGATTGTATTCAAGGGCCATGACAAAATGGATTGGTAGATCAAGAATTTGTATTTAGCGCGAGGCCAGTTCAAGAGTCTGGTAACAGTAGGATAGAAGCTGTCCTTGATTCTGGTGGTATCTCTTTCAAGCTCAATTGGAGGGGTTAGAGAGAGAGAAAATAACCATGGTTGGAGAGGTCCTTGCTTAGGTTGGTTGCTTTCCTGAGGCATCAAGAAGTGTAGATGGAGTCAATGAAGGGGAGGTTGATTTGCATGATGGACTGGGCTGCATTCACAACCATCTATAATTTCTTGCAATCTTGTGCAGAGCAGTTGCCATACCAAGCTGTTATGCATCCAGATAGTATGCTTTCTATGGTACCTCTATTTAAAAAAAAGTGGGACTCATCAGGGACACACTGTATTTCCTTGGCCTTCTGAAGTAGTAGATGTGTTTTTAGACACACACACACACACACACACACACACACACACACACAGATCGGTCTTTGATCCCGGGACAGGCCGCGTCTCGACCTCTGGCCTTGGGGATTGCCAAGCCCCGGTCCCTATCCCTACCATTAGCATAACCCCTAACTTCAAAAACCATCCCTACCTAACGGAACTACACAATTTCTGTATTATGCAACAACACAGAAAGCTCCATCACTATATTCAGTATTGTTTTTCCTTTCATTACTTCAATGTACCAATTTATGGCATGATGTAAGTGGATGCAAATAAAAACTTAAATGCAAACAAAAGTTTTTCAATATATTTTGGTGCACGTGATGAGAATAAAACCAATAGTCATATCAGTATTTCCAACCACAAGACATAGGAGCAGAATTAGGCCATTCAGCCCAGATACTGCTTTGCCATTCTAGCATGGCTGATTCATTATTTCCCTCAACCCCATTCTCCTGCCTACTCCCACAAACTATAACCACAAACCTATCAACCTCCACCTTAAATATACCCAATGATGTGGCCTCCACAGCCGTCTGTGGCAAAGAATTTCACAGATTCAACTCCCCCTGGCTAAAGACATTTTTCATTATCTCTGTTCTAAATGGACATCCCTCAATTCTGAAGCCGTTCCCTCTGGTCCTAGATGCCCCCACTATAGGAAATATCCTCTCCACATCCACTTTATCTTGGCCTTTCAATATTTGATAGGCTTCAATGAGATCCCCCATTATTCTTCTAAGCTTCAGTGAGTACAAGCTGAGAGCCATCCTTTTATTCACAGGAGTAGTCTTGTGAACCTTCTCTGGACCCTCTCCAATGCCAGCATATCATTTCTTAGATAAGGGGCTCAAAACTGCTCACAATACTCTATGCGTGGTCTGACCAATGCCTTATAAAATCTCCGAATGCACAAACCATTATTACCTACAAGACATTTCAAGCTCAGCAGGTTATTACTGTAGCTAAATTTTCACTGACATAAGGTTCATATTTGGCAAACAAATCTCCAGTAGTGTGAGGATGGAGAACCAACTACTGATTGTAATTAGTTAATAAAACCTGATAATATTCTGTCTGAGAGTAAATCACTTTCAAAATGTGCAGGTGTGAAACGGGTATTATAAACTAGCTAATATTTCATACATATTTGTTTGGCTATATTTTAATGTTGTTGTTGGCTCTCGACTCATAGCAACCCTATGGATAGTGTAGTTGTCCATAGGGTTTTCATGGCAAGATATTGAAGTAGATTGTCGGGCCTTTCTTCCGCGCAGATACTGCTGCTGCCCAGCGTGGGACCTGGCCAGATTTGAACTCAGGTCCTTCTGCCACGAAGTCCAGCGCTGATGCCACTACACCACCAGCCGGCTCATTTTAATGCTAAGACCCAATTAAAATCTACATGATATAAATAAATTGGAGGCAAAGAAAGCTGGCTTTGTAAGACAATAAGATATAGGAGCAGCAACAATATTACAATATCTCAAATCTCAATAGCATCACCTTACATCAGTTCTCTTGAAGAATTACAAGCCTTTCCTTTTCCCCTCAAAAAATTATAATGTGGAATAATAGAGTACAAAATGAGGCCTTTGGCCCATTCTACCTTTACTGACTCCTCTAATCTTTAAAAGATAAAGGTTAGCTTTATTTGTCATGTATACATCAAAACCTACAGTGAAATGCATCATTTGCATCAAATCAAGTTAGCGAGGATTATATTGGGGGCAGCCAGCAAGTGTCGCCATGACTCCAGTGCCAACATAGCATGCCCACAGCACACTAACCCTAACCCACGTGTCTTTGGAAGGTAGGAGGAAACCAGAACACCCGAAAAACTCCTGAGATCACAGGGAGAATGTACAAACTCCTTATAGAGAGTGGTGGGAATTGACTCTGATCTTACAGTTGCCACTGTAAATCATTGCGCTAACTGCAATGCTACCTTACTGCTCTCTATGCATGCTGTTCCCCATTGCTCTGCAAACTCATACTTTACAGGGATAACTACAATTTTCTTTTGAATGCTATGGTTCAATCTTGCAATTCAAGGCTAACTTCCTCCTCCCTTTAAGCACCATAAATAAGGTCTAAAGGTGCATTGAAGATTTATGTTTATTTGCCAAGTGTACATCGAAACATACAGTGAAACACAAGGGTATACAATTGTCGCCACACATTACAGCACCAAGGGTCTCAATCCAAAATTGGGTCTGTTTCATCAGACGCTGCCTGACCCATTTTTTTCGTGGGTAGATCTAAAGGCACCTGGTTAAACAGAAGCCCTAAAAACAACCTCTCCTATTCAGATGGTAGTGTGATCACCCGAGACCAGTATGATGATCTCCTAAGGGATTATCTCCTTAATAGAGAATGCCTGTGCATAAATTTGTTTAACATGGGCAATCTAATGCACAGACTGGTCCTTGACAGATCGGGGTCAGGATCCAGTGGCATAGAGTGCAAGATGACTGAGGACCCTTCACTATTGCAGCTTTCCTCCGCATTTGCTGCCATTGTGATGTCATTATCTTCTGCCAGCTCCACTGTTGTGATGCCACCGTGTTCCGCCAGTTCCTTAGTTGGGTCACTCTCATCTGAAACCTCCCTCTTGACCTTACCACCATGGGTGTCTCTACCACAGCCTAAGCTCCAGACTCCAACTCTTGGAATCACAGGAACTCACAAGCCTCTCCACCACCACCACGATCCTTGTATCCTTCTACTCAAGTAATGAATGGGGATACAGCCGTCACCAGCATAGCGGCAGACTAGAGGTATCAGTAAATAGCCTGATACTGCTAAATGTCACGAGAACATGCTAGTGGTTTATAACGGTTAGAGGCCAGTTTAAGCTTCGTTTGTAAAACACCTGCTCAGAAAGAAAAGGAAAAAAAATCACTGAAACATTAAATTACTTTTGAAAAGAAGCGACTGCAAGATTGACAAATTGTTGCCCGCAGTTACAGCTGGCTCCAAATGAGATGCATGTGGAGTAAATCTTCCTTTTAGACAAGCCTATTTAGAGCTCATTAAATAAAAACACTGTTAATGGTGGTTTGTCTGCCCACAGTATATTCCCAAGGCTGGCTTTGGTGGGCTGTATCCAGCTTTCCTGAGGCTGGCACCTTGACAGGTACCCAGAAGCTCAGTGCCTAGCATATCACCAACTTCCCTGTGCAAATGTGGGAAAAACAAATCTCAGAAATAGAAGCTGCAAGAGGCCATTCAGTTCTTTTCTGCCTGCTCAGCCATTTATTCATGGATGTTATCATAAAACATCATTAAAGTATAAACAAAAGCTCCTCACTATCTTCTTCTCCCAGGCAGTTATCACCTATTCTAGTTAGTTCTTCTCCACCCGTTCTATTACTTCCACCAATGCACTATAAGCACTTTAAACCACTTTTTATAATGCTGTTTACATTGTAAATACATGCTGGTATTTATGTATTTATGCATTTTATTACATATCCATACTTTAACCTACAACTTATTTTTTATATAATTATAATTGTTGAACGTTTTTTGTTGCATGTCGTGCCAACAAACCACAGCAAATTCCTAATACATGTAAACATAGAAACATAGAAAATAGGTGCAGGAGTAGGCCATTCGGCCCTTCGATGCACCGCCATTCAGCACAATCATGACTGATCATCCAACTCAGAACCCTGTACATGCCTTCTCTCCATACCCACTGATCCCTTTAGCCACAAGGGCCATATCTAACTCCCTCTTAAATATAGCCAATGAACTGGCTTCAACTGTTTCCTGTAGCAGAGAATTCCACAGATTCGCCACTCTCTGTGTGAAGAAGTTTTTCCTCATCTCGGTCCTAAAAGGCTTTCCCTTTATCCTCAAACTGTGACCCCTCGTTCTGGACTTCCCCAACATCGGAAACAATCTTCCTGCATCTAGCCTGTCCAATCCCTTTAGGATTTTATATGTTTCAATAAGATCCCCCCTCAATCTTCTAAATTCCAGAGAGTATAAGCCTAGTCGATCCAGTCTTTCATCATATGAAAGTCCTGCCATCCCAGGAATCAATCTGGTGAACCTTCTTTGTACTCCCTCTGTGGCAAGAATGTCTTTCCTCAGATTAGGGGACCAAAACTGCACACAATACTCCAGGTGTGGCCTCACCAAGGTCTTGTACAACTGCAGTAGTACCTCCCTGCTCCTGTACTCGAGTCCTCTTGCTATGAATGCCAGCATACCATTCGCCTTTTTCACCGCCTGCTGTACCTGCATGCCCACTTTCAATGACTGGTGTACAATGACACCCAGGTCTCGTTGCACCTCCCCTTTTCTTAATCGGCCACCATTTAGATAATAATCTGTTTTCCTGTTCTTGCCACCAAAGTGGATAACCTCACATTTATCCACATTAAATTGCATCTGTCTAAACATAAACATATATTAAGGTGACTAAGAGACATAAGCAAAGTAGGGAGCCAGCACCTTTTTCCCAGGGCAGCTATGGCTAATGCAAGTGGCCATAGTTTTAAAATGACTGGAGGAAAGTATAGGGTGAATATCAGAGGTAAGCTTTTCACACAGAGAGTGGTGGGTGCAAACTCCCAGGGACTGTGGTTGGGTCAGATACATTAGGGGCATTTAAGGGATGCTTAAATAGGCACATGGTTGATTTAAAAAAAATGGAGTGTTATGTAGGAGGAAAATGTCAGAGTGATTGTTAGATCAAGTTAAAAAGTCGGAACATCATAGATTGAGTGACCTGTACTGTATTGTACTGTTCTATCAGATGCCTATCTAGTTCAAGTTAGTCCAATTTTCCATGCATTTGTCCAATATTCCCCTAAAACTTTCCTACCTATATGCCTTAAATGCTATATATGCTTTTACCTGCCTCCAGCACTTTCTCAGGCAGCTTGTTCCATGTACCCACTGCCCTCTGTGTAAAAAAAAACTTGCTCCTCAGAGATGCCTTTAAATTTTTGTCCTCTCACCTTAAAACTATGCCTTCTAGTTTTTAAAACTCCCTGGGATAAAGACTTTGATTTTGCTTCAGGGAAACAGTCGAATACAATTTCAGTGGCTGAGTTTCTACAGCTCTCTTGGACAACAAATTCCAAAGATCTACCAACCTTCTGGATGGAGAAATTACTTCTAATCTCTGTCCTGCATGGCTGGCCCCTCATTATGGGGCAGTGACCCCGGTTCAAGATACTACAAATATGGGAAATCATCAAATAAATCTCTGATCTGACAGATCCACCATGTAGCATTCAGTCTGGTAAACTACTCTGCCTTCACTCTATTTCAAATATGCAGAGAGCTCAGACCCCATACACAGTATTTCAGAATGGGGATACTGTTTAAAGGTAAAGTGTCAGACTTGGGCAGCACTGAAACAGACCTTTCAGATTCCTTACTTACCACATGCACATCAAACATACATTGAAATATCTTTTAATATATTTTAATATCTTTATTTTTCCCTTTCAGGGTTCTTTTGAAGACCCTGACCTGGAGTTACACGCTGACTACGGTTCTTTGCGGGAATGGGATCCGCACTTGGGGTTTCATGACTGGCTGTTGTTCAGCACCCCAAGGGCTCGGCCTAAGAGTCCTTCTCGTATTTGGAAGCCTAGGATCTCAGGGCTCTGGAGATGGGCAGATTGAGGGTTCGTGTCACGGCAGGATACCCGTGTGTCATCGGGGGAGTTGAAATATCCATGGCTGTGTGCCTGGAGACCCGAGATCTTTGAGATCTTCAAGCACAGAGCTCGATAAAAGCGAAGTAACAGACTTTTAACATCTTAAACCAGCGAGTTGTTTGTCATGTCTCCTTACTCACTGGGAAAACAGAGACACCTCCTTCTTCCTTACTAGGGAGAGAGAGAGAACCTGTAGTATGTCGTATACCGGGTGAAATGCAGAGTCTTTGGGGTAACTGCAAGTCTGTGTCTTTGCTATTGCTTTGCTCATGCTTAGCAGGTGCCAATTTTTTTTTCCGGTGGGGGGGTGGGGAGAGGGGATTGTTGCTAGCTGCCGCTCACATGCAGGAGGGAGAGGAGCTGGGAGGGACTTTGGGGTTCCAACATTTAAATGTTGTTCATTCTTTGGGGCACTTCTCAGTTTTCATGGATGTTTGCGAAGAAAAAGCATTTTAGGATGTATATTGTATACATTTCTCTGACATTAAATTGGACCTTTGAAACTTTGACCTTTGAAATGTGTCGTTTGCATTAACAACCAACACACCCAAGAATGTGCTGGGAGCAGCCCGCAAATTATAGAGTCATAGAGCACCAAAGCACAGAAACAGGCCCTTCAGCCCATCTAGCCTGTGACAAACTGCAGGTTTCCCCCGCCATCTGAAGGTAGAGCGTTCCTATGAAATGGTTCGTAAGCCAAAATGTCGTAAAGCAAAGAAGCAATTACCATTTATTTATATGGGAAAATTTTGTGAGCATTCGCAGACCCAAAAATAACCGTAACATATAGTAAAAGCAGGAATGATATGATAAATACACAGCCTATATAAAGTAGAAATACTTTACCACAATCATTACTGAACTGTTCTCTGTAGCGAAAATCTCACGCAAGCGCCGTCGGCAGAAAATCTCACGCAAGCGCTGTTGGCAAAAACACGGCGCAAGCGCTCTCCAGTAACCTTTAAGCTATGAAGCTGCCAAATCATACCAAATAACACATCAAAATACACAGCCTATATAAAGTAGAAATAATGTATGTACAGTGTAGTATCACTTACCGGAATCGGAAAAACAGCGCCGAGCACACTGATGATGGTGTGTTAGCCTGAGTCGTCGCAGGTTGGCTGGTGCAGTGGCCCTTACCCTCCAGGCCACCGAGCGATACGTTGCCGCAAGGGACACGGGTCCAGCGGTAGCCGGGAGGCACACAGCACATCTTTAAGACAAAAGCCGAAATAAACATGCTAATTAATTAGGTGCTGCCCGGCACGTAATTGTCGGCCCAGATCAGTGCCAATTTCCGATTGCGTCGTCTCTGATCTGGGCCGACAATTACGTGTCGGCGGCACCTAATTAATTAGCATGTTTATTTCGGCTTTTGTCTTAAAGATGTGCTGTGTGCCTCCTGGCTACCGTTGCATTCTCCGCGAATCGGTATCTGTCCGTGGCCTGGGGGTTGGGGTGGTGGGACACTGGGGTGTCATCTCGTCGCCTGTTTCCATTAGAGCAGGCAGCTCATCTTCTTCTGTCTCTGCCCACCTCGATGTCGAAGGTCGAGGTTCGCCATCTGCTGTGGCTGATGTGGAAGGCTTGCTTGACTGCTGAGCCTCGCGCATTTTTCTATCATACAGTTCTCTATAAGGACTCAAACCATCTTGCAAATATCCCCTAAACCTACGTACCCTCTCAAAATTAAAGTCGTACTTTATCATTGCAGCGAAAATCTCACGTAGTTGTTTCACTTTCGCTACTGCATTCGGTTTCATTTGTTATCCTTTCCTCTTCCAACTGCATCAGCTCTTCATCTATCAGTTCTTGGTCATGGGATGCCAAAACCTTTTCAACATCATGTTTATCAGCTTCCACAAGCCAAACTCACTTTGTCCTTACTTCGTTCACCACGATCAAAACGCGTTTTTACGCTAAGTGTAACACCCTTACGAACTCTTTTAGGCTTATCCAACACCATAGGACTCTCTTGCTAACGGCTGCTCACAGGCACGTGTTAAAGCAATGCCAGCGAGATTGCAGTTCCGAATCCAGGGAGAGCGGCTGCTCGGGGCATGCGCTGCCTTTTATCGCGCGCTGCTTTTTTTCCGTAACACCTTCCGAAAGTGAAAGCAGGGTACTAATGTAGGTCTTTCGTAACAGTGAGGTTTCGTAAAGCGAACGTTCAAAAAGCGGGGGACACCTGTATTCTTCTGCTTAATCCCGTCGGGTGATGGGACGAAGATACATCTCTACCAAAGAAGGTGTAAGGCACTCCTTCCCTTCAGATCACTCTTGGGCAAGGTGTAGCATCTGCTTAGCCCACCCCCCAATCAGGGTCACATGAAACCATTGGAGCAGGTGGTTGGTGGTCATATGAGCAGCTGGTGCATACTACAAATCCTGTTTATACGACCACTAATACCAGGCAGACAATCTCTGAAGAGTATTGATAACGGCTGGGGTCACCTGTCCTGTAAAGACTCTGCCCCAGGAGAAGGCAATAGCAAACCACTTCTGTAGAAAAATTTGCCAAGAACAATCCTGGTCACGGAAAGAGCGTATCGTATGACCATTAACCTGCACCCGAACTATAGCCCTCCATATCCTTCCCATCCAATGTACTTACACCAAACTTTACCTAAACGTTGAAATCGAACCAACATCCACCACTTCCACTGTCAGCTTAGTCGTAGTCATAGTCATAGTCATAGTCATACTTTATTGATCCCGGGGGAAATTGGTTTTCGTTACAGTTGCTCCATAAGTAATAAATAGTAATAGAACCATAAATAGTTAAATAGTAATATGTAAATTATGCCAGGAAATAAGTCCAGGACCAGCCTATTGGCTCAGGGTGTGTGACCCTCCGAGGGAGGAGTTGTAAAGTTTGATGGCCACAGGCAGGAATGACTTCTTATGACGCTCTGTGCTGCATCTCGGTGGAATGAGCTTGTTGCACCCTCTGCATGTAGTTCCCCCTCATATCCCCCTTAAACATTTCACACTTCACCCTTAACCCATAGCCTCCAGTTCTAGTCTCAACCAACCTCAGTGGGAAAAGCCTGCTTGAATTTACCCTATTATATACACTTCATACTTTTGTATACCTCTATAAGAATTGCCCTCGTTCTCCTCAGCTCCAGGGAATGAAGTCATAACCTATTCAACCTTTCCCCGTAACTCAGGTCCTAAAATCCCAACTCTGCAATCTTTCAAGTTCTTCTTTCCTATACACACAATACTCCAAACTTGGCCTTTCCATAGTCTTACACAACTTCAGCATAACATCCTAACGCCTGTACTTCATAGTCTGATTCACAAAGGCCAACGTGCAAAAAGTTCCCAACCTATGACGGAACTTTAAATGAACTATGAATCTGTATTCCAGATCCCTGTGTTCTACTGCATTTCAATGCCCTACCATTCACTGGTTTGTCCTCTCAAAGTGCAACATCTCATACTTCCCTGCATCAAATTCCATCTGCTTCTTTTCAGCCTATTTTTACAGCTGTTCGAGATCCTGCGATAAGCATTGATAGCGATATGTCAGGGACACTGGATACATGCGTAATGAGGGTGGGGCAAGCTGAATAAAGTTCAACAGAATGGAAGAAGACTTGTGTGGAACAGAATCACATTTTGACTCATTGGGCCGAATGGCCTGTTGGCATTCAACACTCTCTGAGGTCCCCAAACTGTCAGCTCATCAAGAACAACATTACAAAGTGCATTTAACATTTCTTGTGCATTTTAATCTTAAGATGCTGGAGGAACCCAGCAAGTCAAGTAGCACGTACAACGAATCCTGATGAAGATTCACAGGCTGAAATATTGACCTTTATTCCTCTTCATAGATGCTGCCTGACCTGCTGAGTTTCTCCAGCATCTTGTGTGTGTTACTCTAAGTCAAGCAGCATCTGTGGAGGGAAATACCGCATACAGTCAATGCTTTGAGCTGAGAAGTGTCTTGCCCCAAAATGTCAACTGTTTATTCCCCTCCATAGGTGCTGTCTGACCTGCTGAGTTCCTCCAGCATTTTGTGTGCATGTGTTGCTCAAGGTTTTCAGCATTTTCAGAAACCTGTTTCTTACTATGAAGGGCTGCATATCTTCTATGAGTGCAGTTCTTGTTTGCTGAATAACAACAATAATAAAAATGTTTGTTTTCCCTTGGGTATTATTGTACCCTTCAGGTAACTGCAGTCAAGAGCATGGCCTGTATCCCAAAAGCTGTGACAATAATAAACCAATAATAATAGTAGTATTTTCCAATATTGGGCAATTAGTGTCATCAAATTCTATAAGAACTGAGTAAATAATTCAAAATAAAATTAATTACAAAGCACCTAAAATACAAATAACTGCAAACATAAATCGGGGGGGGGAGGGGGGGCAACACCTCATTCTTTTTGGGTAGCCTCCAACCTGACAGCATGAATATCATTTTCTCCAATATATCTTCCCACTCCCTCTTCTCTCCTTTTCCATTTCTCATTCTGGCTCCCCTCTTACCCCTCCTCTTCACAGCTGCCCATCACCCCTCTGGTCCCCCTCCTGCTTCCCTTTCTCCCATGATCCACTGCTCCCTCCTGTCAAGATTTCTTCTTCAGTTCTTTACCCTTTCTACCTATCACCTCCCAGCTCCCCTCTCCCACCCACCCACTTTCCCCTTCACCTGGTTTCACCTATCACCTGCCAGCTTGTACTCCTTCCCCTTCCTTTCAAGTCCTAATGAAGGAACTCAGACAAAAATGTCAACTGTTTATTCCCTTCCATAGATGCTATCTGACCTGCTGAGTTCCTCCAGCATTTTGTGTGTGTTACACTAAGCATACAATCAATAGTTTTTTCTCCAAAAGGAACTTTGACTTGCCCTCTGCCTAATCCATGGCACTAAGGTTTTTGGATCCTGTGCTGCATCAGTGCTAAGAGATCTTAGAAAACTTGGGTGCCACTACAGGCTTCCATGGCAATACAGTGACTGGCAAATTTGGACCCTTTATTCTTCCCTACATACCTGACATCTGTATTTCATAGCATGTACAGGTGACCCCAGACAAAATTCCCCTTAAAATAAAAAGACAACAGCCACTCATCTCTCCTCCAAAGGAGGAGTTCCTGAAGAGAGATTTCCAGGAGTTAGGAAGGAAGCTGAGAAGCAGGACCTCCATGGTAGTAATCTCGGGATTGCTACCTGTGCCACGTGCTAGCGAGGGCAAGAATAGTAGGATCAGGCAGATGAATGCGTGGCTGAGAGACTGATGTAGGGGGCAGGGCTTCAGATTCTTGGATCATTGGGATCTCTTCTGGGGGAAGTATGACCTGTTCAAAAAGGTCAGGTTACACCTGAACCCGAAGGGGACCAATATCCTGGCGGGAAGGTTTAATAGAGCTGTTAGGGAGGGTTTAAACTAATTTGGCAGAGGGATGGGAACCGGAATGATAGACCAGAGGAGGGGGAAAACAGAAATAAATCTAAGATAGTGAACAGTAAAGATGTCAGGAAGGACAGGCAGGTGATGGGGCAAATTTGCAGCCATTGGGATGAGTTGCAGTGCAATAAAGTTGCAGTGCAATCAAAGCAAAAATTACCAAATACTGGTCTTAAGGTGTTATACTTAAATGCACGCAGCATAAGGAATAAGGTGGATGATCTTGTCATACAGCTACGGATTGGCAGGTATGATATTGTGGCCATCACTGAGAATTGGCTAAAGGATGCATGTCTCTGGGAGCTGAACATCCAAGGATACACGGTGTATAGGAAGGATAGGAAGGTAGGCAGAGGGGGAGGCGTGGCTTTATTGGTAAGAAATGATATTAAATCATTAGAAAGAGGTGATATAGGATCGGAAGGTGCAGAATCTTTATGGGTTGAGCTCAGAAATCACAGGGTTAAAAGGACCCTGATGGCAGTTATATTCAGGCCTCCTAACAGCTGCAGTGATGTGGACTACAAATTACAACAGGAAATAGAAAAGGCTTGTCAGAAGGGCAGTGTTATGATAACTGTGGGGGATTTTGACATGCGAGTGGATTGGGAAAATCAGGTCAGCACTGGATCTCAAGAGAGAGAACTTGTAGAATGTCTACGAGATGGCTTTTTAGAACAGCTTGTTATTGAGCCCACTAGGGGATCGGCTGTACTGGATTGGGTATTGTGTAATGAACTGGAGGTGATTAGAGAGATTGAGGTGAAGGAACCCTTAGGAGGCAGTGATCATAACATGATTGAGTTCACTGTGAAATTTGAGAAAGAGAAGCTGAAATCCGATGTGTCGGTATTTCAGTGGAGTAAAGGAAATTACAGTGGCATGAGAGAGGAACTGGCCAAAGTTGACTGGAAAGGGACACTGGTGGGAAGGACGGCACAGCAGCAGTGGCTGGAGTTTATGCGAGAAGTGAGGAAGGTGCAAGACAGATATATTCCAAAAAAGAAGAAATATTCGAATGGAAAAAGGATGCAACTGTGGCTGACAAGAGAAGTCAAAGCCAAAGTTAAAGCAAAGGAGAAGGCAAACAAGGAAGCAAAAATTAGTGGGAAGACAGAGGACTGAGAAGTTTTTAAAAAGATTACAAAAGGAAACTAAGAAGGTCATTAAGAGGGTAAAGATGAACTATGAAAGGAAGCTAGCAAATAATATCAAAGAGGATACTAAAAGCTTTTTGAAGTATATAAAGAGTAAAAGACAGGTGAGAGTAGATATAGGACCGATAGAAAATGATGCTGGAGAAATTGTAATGGGAGATAAGGAGATGGCAGAGGAACTGAATGAGTATTTTGCATCAGTCTTCACTGAGGAAGACATCAGCAGTATACCGGACACTCAAGGGTGGCAGGGAAGAGAAGTGTGCGCAGTCACAATTACGGCAGAGAAAGTACTCAGGAAGTTGAATAGTCTAAAGGTAAATAAATCTCCCAGACCAGATGGAATGCACCCTTGTGTTCTGAAGGAAGTAGCTGTGGAGATTGCGGAGGCATTAGCAATGATCTTTCAAAAGTCAATAGATTCTGTCATGGTTCTGGAGGACTGGAAGATTGCAAATGTCACTCCACTAATTAAGAAGGGGGCAAGGAAGCAAAAAGGAAATTATAGACCTGTTAGCTTGACATCGGTGGTTGGGAAGTTGTTGCAGTCGATTGTCAAGGATGAGGTTACAGAGTACCTGGAGGCATATGACAAGATAGGCAGAACTCAGCATGGATTCCTTAAAGGAAAACCCAGCCTGACAAACCTATTGTAATTTCTTGAGGAAAGTACAAGTAGGCCGGACAAGGGAGATGCAGTGGATGTTGTATATTTGGATTTTCAGAAGGCCTTTGACAAGGTGCCACACATGAGGCTGCTAAACAGGATAAGAGCCCATGGAATTACGGGTTATGCACTTTGGCAGAAGAAATAAATGGGCAGACTATTATTTAAATGGGGAGAGAATTCGAAGTTCTGAGATGCAACGGGACTTGGGAGTCCTCGTACAAGATACCCTTAAGGTTAACCTCCAGGTTGAGTCGGTGGTGAAGAAGGCGAATGCAATGTTGGCATTCATTTCTAGAGGAATAGAGTATAGGAGCAGGGATGTGATGTTGAGGCTCTATAAGGCACTGGTAAGACCTCACTTGGAGTACTGTGGGCAGTTTTGGGCTCCTTATTTAAGAAAGGATGTGCTGACATTGGAAACGGTTCAGAGAAGGTTCACTGGAATGATTCTGGGAATGAGAGGGTTAACATATGAGGAACGTTTGACCACTTTTGGACTGTATTCCTTGGAGTTTAGAAGAATGAGGGGGGACCTCATAGAAACATTTCGAGTATTGAAAGGCATGGACAGAGTGGATGTGGCAAAGTTGTTTCCCATTGTGGTACAAGAGGGCATGACTTAAGGATTGAAGGGTGCCCATTCAGAACAGAGATGCAAAGAATTTTTTTTTAGCCAGAAGGTGGTGAATTTGTGGAATTTCTTGCCACAGGCGGCAGTGGAGGTCAAGTCATTGGGTGTATTTAAGGCAGAGATTGATAGGTATCTGAGTAGCCAGGGCATCAAAGGTTATGGTGAGAAGGCGGGGTAGTGGGACTAAATGGGAGAATGGATCAGCTCATAATAAAACGGTGGAGCAGACTCAATGGGCCGAATGGCTGACTTCTGCTCCTTTGTTTTATGGTGAGTCCAGAGGGCAAGGACTGGATTTCAAAATCCCATCATTGGCTCATCCTGGGGTCAATATCAGAGGTCAAAGCCCAAAGATTAAAGACTAAAGCCACCAAGTCCAAAGGTTGAGGTCCCAAAAGTGAAGCCCCTGGGTTGGCCTGTCCAGAAGTTCAAACATTGATATCTGAGAGTCTGGGCCAGGGAATGAAGGTTGAAGGGCCAATGTTTGCGAATCTGAGCATCCGGGATCAAGGACTCTGAAGGAGGCCTGTCCTGTTGCTGGAGGCCCGTCTGGGAGGGAGGGTGGGAAAGGGGCTTGCTTTGCTGCTGTTGTTTTGTTTTGTTCCTGTTTCTGGTGTTATTCTGTTGAATATTGCGGGCATACTATGTTGGCAGCTAGAATATGTGATGACACTTGCAAACTGCCCTCAGCACACTCTCAAGTTGAGTTGGTTGTTAACACAAGATCATAAGACATAAGAGTGGAATTAGGCCATTTGGCCCATCGAGTCTTCTTCTTCTTCTTCTTCTTCATTCCATCGTGTCTGATTTATTATCCCTCTCAACTTCTTTCTATTGCCTTTTCTACTTAACCTTTCACACCCTAACTAATCAAGAAACATCTGCTTTAAATAAATGCAATGACTTGGCCTCCACAGGCATTTCTGGCAATAAATTTTACATATTCACCACTCTCTGGCTAAAAATTTCCTCATTTCTGTTCTAAAGGAACATCCTTTTATTCTGAGGCTGTTCCCCCTGGCCCTAGACTCCCCCACTAATAGAAAAAGACATTTCACTGTCTATTTTAATGTACATGTGATAAGTAAATGAATCTGGTTCTGGCTAATCAAACATTAAGAGCCTCTTCCATTCCTCTTACAACATCAAATGAATAGAATTTACTATTTTATTGTGCTACTTAGTGAGATCACAGACTGGAACATGAAAACGGTGATATTACTGAATCGATGCTGAATGAAATCATCTCTTCTTTAGTTAATTATTTAATTGAGGTGTTAACTCATTTAAAATAAAAAGGACACATTATTCTATGCAAAGTGCTTGCAAGGTTCCAATGGGTTATGTTGATAATGTGACAGTGACACCCAATGTACAGTACAGTAGGAGACTTGACAACTCTACCTCATTCAGCCATTTTCACAGGGCACTTTCTGCAGTAAAACCCAAAGGATACTTTGCAATAATGAACCAAAAGTTCAAAAATACTTATGATAGCAGAATGATGCTTATTATCACTGATATGTCAGGATTCTGGTTTCTTCCCCCTTCCTTTCCACTGTTGATAAAGGGTCTCAGTTCAATACAACATCTGTTAATTCCTCTTCATAGAAGCTACCTGACCTGTTGAGCTCCTTCAGAATCTTAACCATATATAACCATATGACAATTACAGCACAGAAACAGGCCATCTCGGCCCTTCTAGTCCATGCCGAACTCTTACTCTTACCTAATTCCACCGACCTGCACTCAGCCCATAACCCTCCATTCCTTTCCTGTCCATATATCTATCCAATTTAACTTTAAACGACAACATCGAACCTGCCTCAACCACTTCTGCTGGAAGCTCGTTACACACAGCTACCACTCTCTGAGTAAAGAAGTAATCTTGTCTTACTGTTGCTCGAGGTTGCCAACATCTGTTGAATTGCTTCTGTTTATGTCATGAAATTTGTTGTTTTGTGGCAGTAGGCATAAAGAGTACATTAAAAATTATTATATGTTACAGTAATAAATAATTAGTGTAAAAAAAAGGAATTGCGAGATAGTGTTCATGAACCACTCATAAATCTGATGGCGGAAAGGAAAAAGCTGTTCTTAAAACATTGTGTGGGAATGTCTCAGCCTTGAAATTGCTTCATCACTTTACAAGGGCAGAGGCATTTGGGTAGGAAGGAGGCGTTAATTAGTCCAGCAGAACATTGTGGGCCAAAGGACCTGTTCCTGCTCTGTATTGTTCCATGTTCAGGTATGAATTGATGAGAATGTGAGGAAAATTTTTAAAAATGTGATGAGATTTGTCAGCTCAGACTCAATGGGCTGAAGAGCCTATTACTGCTCTGTATGAATCGATGATTATGTCTAGTTTTGAAGTAACATGTATATGTTGATAGGATGAAGGGCAACGGCACTCCCTCAGCCCTTCACTACAATCCAACCCATCCAAAACGAGAGCAAAAGGGATGTGGACTTGAATAAAATTGTGTTTCCTATATGCAGAATAATATTAGCTCATCTTATTTCCTCTTCATGGCTCTAACACATTGCCAAGGCAACAGATTGTCCCACCAATGAAAAGGTGGTTAGCTGGCAAGAAGAAAAAGGTGGATTTGCATCAGGTGTCTAGTTAAAATATCACTTAATGACCCGAGGAAACATCAAACACTTGTATACGATTAATTGAAAGCTCAACCAGCTATCGTCATGCATGTTTACTTCCAGGAAGCTCATTACACAAAACTATATACAGAGTTCCTCCTAAATAATTCATCCTGCTCTTCCCCATTGAGGGAAGTCGCTCCCTCTAATCATTTGACTCCTGCTGTCTTTTCAACCTTACTAAGATTGATTATTGTGTCCCACTACACCAGTGGGCCACAGGAGAGTACAGGGGCTGTGTTGTGCCTCAGTGATTCAGGAAGTTTCTTCCCTCCTGCCATCTAACCATCCAATTTCTGAATGGACACTGAAAACTACCTCACTGCTTTTTTTCACTACTTATTTAACTATTTGATCGATGCATATATACATACACACACAGTAATTCAGCTTTTTTTCTCCATTATTATGTATTGCAATGTAATGCTGCTGCAAAGACAACAAATTTCACAACATATGCCAGTGATATTAGACCTGATTTTGATTCTGAACTTGAAGTGCAGGCTGCACATTTAATCTACTTTGCTGCCACTGGACAGGAGGTTCAGAAGCCTGAAAGTCCCACACCACCAGGTGCAGGAACAGCTACTTACCTACTATCATTCTTCTTCCAGGTGAGGCATCACTTCACCTGTGAGTCGGCTGGGGTGATATACTGCGTCCGGTGCTCCCGATGTGGGCTTTTATCTATTGGCGAGACCCGACGCAGACTGGGAGACCGCTTTGCTGAACACCTACACTCTGTCCGCCAGAGAAAGCAGGATCTCCCAGTGGCCACACATTTTAATTCCACATCCCATTCCCATTCTGACATGTCTATCCACGGCCTCCTCTACTGTAAAGATGAAGCCACACTCAGGTTGGAGGAACAACACCTTATATTCCGTCTGGGTAGCCTCCAACCTGATGGCATGAACATCGACTTCTCTAACTTCCGCTAATGCCCCACCTCCCCCTCGTACCCCATCTGTTACTTAATTTTATACGCACATTCTTTCTCTCACTCTCCTTTTTCTCCCTCTGTCCCTCTGAATATACCTCTTGCCCATCCTCTGGGTCCCCCCTCCTTGTCTTTCTCCCTGGGCCTCCTGTCCCATGATCCTCTCATATCCCCTTTTGCCTATCACCTGTCCAGCTCTTGGCTCCATCCCTCCCCCTCCTGTCTTCTCCTATCATTTTGCATCTCCCCCCTCCCCCTCCAGCTTTCAAATCCCTTACTCACTCTTCCTTCAGTTAGTCCTGACGAAGGGTCTCAGCCTGAAACGTCGACTGTACCTCTTCCTAGAGATGCTGCCTGGCCTGCTGCGTTCACCAGCAACTTTGATGTGTGTTGCTGTGGCATCTAAAGCCCTGCCAGGGGTGTAGATAAATTAGTGGTATTTAAGAAGCTCTAAAATAGGCACATGGATGATTTTTTTTTTTAAAAATGGAGGGTTATGTTGGAGGCAAGGGCTAGATTGATCCTAGAGTAGGTTAAAAGGTCAACATGTCATCATGGGCCAAAGGGCCTGTTCTGTGCTATAGTATTCTATGTTCTAAAGTCTTTTGGAAGCATGAATTCATCCAGTCAATAAACATAACCTAAAATACCCAGTCATTAACGATTATAAACCTCATATGCTTCAGTTAAAAAGTAATTAATAGGTCATGATTGCACTGGAAAAAGTGCAGAGGAGATCCACCAGGATGTTGTCAGTGAGAAGAGACTAGAGAGGCTGGGATTGTTTTCCTTGGGGTGGGGGGGACACAATTGGATTTTAACAAGTATTCAAAATTATGAGGAGCATAGAAGGGTCAGATAGAGGGAAACCTTTCCCTTATAGAACTAGAAGGCATGTGTTAGGGTAAGGGGAAAAGAGTTTGAGAGGGAATCTGAGGAAGAACCTTTCTGGTGATAGAAAAATGGAACACTGTCTGAATGGGGCAGAGGCAGAGACTATCACAACATTCAAGCACTTGAAATGCCAAGGCAGAGAAAGCTAGGCACTAGAAATTGGTAAATAGGATTGATAAAGATGGGCACTTTATGATCAGCATAGGCATGGTGGACTGAGGAGCCTGCATCTCTTCTGTACAACTCCAACAGTGAGCTGCCTCATCACTGCAACCATGGAAAGACATCTTTCAAAAGCTCATGGTGAAAATTCCAAGCTTAAAAGCTACACTTTTACAAATAAGTTGAACTGGCAGGGAGTCAACACTCACGTAAGGACTGGAACTGCTCATTACACACAGATGGATTTGCTTTATTTCTGAGCTCTTCATAAAATAATCCATCTCAGAGCCCATAAAAATATCCATCTATAAAATGGATCTCCAAGCATGCCCTGCGCTGCTGGAATTGCTTGGCATTGGAGGCTTCATTTCAAAGTTTGAATTACTTAATAATTGCACACCAGGGAGGAGGTTGTTTGCCGCTTAAGATCTTGTATTCCATCTCCAGCACGTTGTGCAACCTTTAATTACTTTTTTTTAAAAACAGAAAATCCAACTGTTCTGCAAAATTACGGGGCTCCATATTATGCTTGCTCTTAGTAGGGGTTTAACTTGGAACATTAATCAAATGCTATCCTACCCTCTGCCTTTTGGGCAACTGGTTAATGTAGTTATTCGAAGAAACAGACAGACTCACATTTCTGAAGTGCCACTAATGATCTCGAGGTGTCTCATAAACACAACGGATTCTGCAGGTGTTGGGAATTCAGAGCAACACACACAAAATACTGGAGGAACTTAGTAGGTCAGGCAGCATCTGACCTGCTGAGTTCCTTCAACATTTAGTGTGTGTTACTCAAGATGTAGAAGTTTGTTCACCACTAAAATCTGGGAACTTGCACTGCTGTGCACAATAAGATCCCAGAAAGAGTGCTCTGATAATTCGAATCAGAATCAGGTTTATTATCACAGGCATGTGACGTGAAGTTTGTTAACTTAGCAGCAGCAGTTCAATGCAATACATAATATAGAAGAAAAATAAATAAGTAAATCAACACAGTATACATATATTGAATAGATTAAAAACATGCAAAAAACCAGAAATACTGTATACCTGTATTAAAAAAAGTGAGGTAGTGTCCAAGGGTTCAATGTCCATTTAGAAATTGGATGACAGAGGGAAAGAAGCTGTTCCTGAATCACCTTCAGGCTTCTGTACCTCCTACCTGATGGTAACAGTGAGAAAAGGGCATGCTCTGGGTGCTGGAGGTCCTTAATAATGGACGCTGCCTTTCTGAGACACCACTCCCTGAAGATGTCCTGGGTACTTTGTAGGCTAGTACTCAAGATGGAGCTAACTAGATTTAAAACCCTCTGCAGCTTCTTTCGGTGCTTTGCAATAGCGCCCCCCTCCATACCAGACAGTGATGCAGCCTGTCAGAATGCTCTCCACGGTACATCTATAGAAGTTTTTGAGTGTATTTGTTGTCATGCCAAATCTCTTCAAACTCCTAATGAAGTATAGCTGTTGCCTTGCCTTTATGACTACATCAGTATGTTGGGACCAGGTTAGATCCTCAGAGATCTTGACACTCAGGAACTTGAAGCTGCTCACTCTCTCCACTTCTAATCTCTCTATGAGGATTGGTATGTGTTCCTTCGTCTTACCCTTCCTGAAGTTCATAATCAGCTCTTTCGTCTTACTGACGTTGAGTGCCAGGTTGTTGCTACAGCACCACTCCACTAGTTGGCATATCTCACTCCTGTATGCCCTCTCGTCACCACCTGAGATTCTACCAACAATTGTTGTATCATCAGCAAATTTATAGATGGTATTTGAGCTATGCCTAGTCACACAGTCATGGGTATAGACAGAGTAGGGCAGTGGGCTAAGCACACATCCCTGAGGTGCGCCAGTGTTGATCATCAGCAGGGAGGATGTGTTATCACCAATCCACACAGACTGTGGTCTTCCGGTTAGGAAGTCAAGGATCTAATTGTAGAGGGAGGTACAGAGGCCCAGGTTCTGCAACTTCTCAATCAGGATTGTGGGAATGATGGTATTAAATGCTGAGCTATAGTTGATGAACAGCATCCTGACATAGTTGTTTATGTAATCCATCTGGTCTAAAGCCGTGTGGAAAGCCATTGAGATTGCATCTGCCATTGACCTATTGTGGTGATAGGCAAATTGCAATGGGTCCAGGTCCTTGCTGAGGCAGGAGTTCAGTCTAGTCATTACCAACCTCTCAAAGCATTTCATCACTGTAGATGTGAGTGCTACCGGGCGATAGTTGTTAAGGCAGCTCACTCTTGAACAATTGCTGCATTAGTGGCTTGGACCTCCAGATCCTCTTGAACATAGTGTCATGGCATCTTCTATCCTCAACCCAAAGGACAGCTCCTCTGACTGTGCACTATACCACACCATCAGTTTTCATTCTACGTTCAAGCCTCTGGAATGGGACTTCTGTACCAACTTTCCAAATCTGGCCAGAAGTGCTATTAACACAGCTGAGGTTGACAACACCTATCATCAGCATCTTTCCAACTGATGTGAAAACTAGGTAAGGGGATCTCCTTCACATGTTGCAAAATGCCCACACCTTTGACCAACAATTTACAAAAAGGACAACTTTTTCCTTTTACCTCAGGTGCTGAGACTCTACAAATGTCTACAATTCGAAGGACAAAGTGACTTGGAGACTTGTCAGTCTGTCAATCTCCCATCCCTGTTGTTTAGATGCCAACTGAGAGACCAGTCCAGTTAACAGGTTCTGTCACAATGCTCTGAGGTTTGCAGACACTCATACCATTAACATCTCAGCCACCCAAAAGGTCTAGTAACCCAAACCCCATCGAGTAAAGGCCAAGTAAGCCCACCACTCCAGTAATGCTTGATGAGGACATTTCAGAAATGGCAACTTACACTAGCTATCTCCCCTTTCTACTTGCACTTCTGATGCAGGTTCTCAGATTGAAATGGTGACAATTCTACTCCCACACACCTCCCCACTGCCCCACACAGATGCTGCTCGACTCACTGAGATCCTCCAGAAAAGGCTTTTGATTAAAATCCATTTATAATCTTGTGTGACAGACAAAGTTGAAGTGGGGTGACCCAGTCCCACTTGAAAGTCTTACGTTTTCACTCTGGGTCTCTCATTTTGATACATCCTGCAACTGGTCAATAGAAGGGATGGAGAGGAGATGGAAACATCATCCAAGCAAATCACTCATAAATAACATTGAAGTACCAGACAACAGAGCCACTAATATGTGTTTCAGGGTGTTTAGCAAGAAGTGGTGAGAATTTCACCCCATTCCACAGCCCACTACAAATCTCTTCCAAAATTGTCTTCAATGGAGCAAAAAACTAGGGAGAAGAGCTCATTTAGCAACACCAGTCAAGATGAAATTCCAGGCAAGTATTACCACTAAGATTCACAATATTATGTGTGTGAATACACAAAGGTTTACTTTCTTTCTGACAATGTTGTGCCTTGAATAACAACAACATGGCCTCCTCCCAATATTTTAGCTTAGGATGCACGGATTTGTACTATGCTCCGGATGGCTACTGCTTTTGGTTGTCACCTAGTTATGCCCAGTGTGGTGAGGTGGACTGCTGTCAAGGTAACAGCAGTTGCCTATAAAGGCTCCCAGAGGCAATTTGGAAAGGCATATGGAATGAAAGGTTTCTCTAGAATTCCTGACACAAAGAACACAGAATTTGCAAGCCAAAGTGTGCAGTACAAGAATCAAAATTAATCATTAAATAAGATCATGAGAAAAATAAACAAACACAGTTCTGGGGAGGGGGGAGGGCAGATTTAAAACCCTGCCCATCATGTCAAAAGTACAATTGTATCTATTGAACATCAGGTGCACACAATTGGCCCCCACCCAGCCAGGACAGGCAAAACAGTAGAGGAACCACTTGGCAAAACAGTAGAGGAACCACTGATATACATTGCAGCAGTGAGTCTCGAAACGCTGGAAGTGACCAGTTAAACAGAAATTCAATACTGTTAAAGAAGTAAAGTCTACAGCATGAAGAACTGACCACTGGAATGTTGACTAAACAAGGCCACACACTGCTTACGCCAACTCACCTGTCTAACAAAGCTGTTGGAAGTTGTATCTGAGGATGTGCTCCCATCTGAGCGTTTGAATCTACTTTTCCTTTTGGCATACTTTCCCTGCTGGAAGGAAGAAAAATATGTGAGTTACCTTCAAGATCATTGCTTTTTAAAAAATTTTTTTTTTACACTGGCGGGGTTGCAGATCTGAAACTGAGTCCATGGCCCACACAACTGGCACAGTGTAAGACAAGCCTGTGTTTTGTTTCATGCTGATTGAACTGCTAAACCTAACCTCTGTCCCAATGCAAGGAAAGAGAAAAATGCAAGACTAATCCTTACTTCCTGTCTCCATTTTCAGAAAGGCATATTTGAGAATTGGGATTGTGTGGGGAAGCTCCTTTCTCCCTAACCAGATGTGGACAATTTGATGACACTTTGTGTGACTCATGTCAAGGCAACTGAAATACAGAGCTTGCATTTGTACATCACCTTTTCCAAGCTCCAGATATTCCCCCTCCCCTGATTCTACATTGTCTATTTAAACAGACCAAGGCAAGGATTTTTACCGATTATTATCAACTGTAACTAGTAGAGTGGATAGGGGAGAACCAGTGAATGTGGTATATTTGGATTTTCAAAAGGCTTTTGACAAGGTCCCACACAGGAGATTAGTGTGCAAACTTAAAGCACACGGTATTGGGGGTAAGGTACTGGTGTGGGTGGAGAATTGGTTAGCAGACAGGAAGCAAAGAGTGGGAATAAACGGGACCTTTTCAGAATGGCAGGCAGTGACTAGTGGGGTACCGCAAGGCTCAGTGCTGGGACCCCAGTTGTTTACAGTATATATTAATGACTTGGATGAGGGAATTAAATGCAGCATCTCCAAGTTTGCGGATGACACGAAGCTGGGCGGCAGTGTTAGCAGTGAGGAGGATGCTAAGAGGATGCAGGGTGACTTGGATAGGTTGGGTGAGTGGGCAAACTCATGGCAGATGCAATTTAATGTGGATAAATGTGAAGTTATCCACTTTGGTGGCAAAAATAGGAAAACAGATTATTATCTGAATGGTGGCCGATTAAGAAAAGGGGAGGTGCAACGAGACCTGGGTGTCATTATACACCAGTCATTGAAAGTGGGCATGCAGGTACAGCAGGCGGTGAAAAAGGCGAATGGTATGCTGGCATTTATAGCGAGAGGATTCGAGTACAGGAGCAGGGAGGTACTACTGCAGTTGTACAAGGCCTTGGTGAGACCACACCTGGAGTATTGTGTGCAGTTTTGGTCCCCTAATCTGAGGAAAGACATCTTTGCCATAGAGGGAGTACAAAGAAGGTTCACCAGATTGATTCCTGGGATGGCAGGACTTTCATATGAAGAAAGACTGGATGAACTGGGCTTGTACTCATTGGAATTTAGAAGATTGAGGGGGGATCTGACTGAAACGTATAAGATCCTAAAGGGATTGGACAGGCTAGATGCAGGAAGATTGTTCCCGATGTTGGAGAAGTCCAGAACGGGGGGTCACAGTTTGAGGATAGAGGGGAAGCCTTTTAGGACCGAGATTAGGAAAAACTTCTTCACACAGAGAGTGGTGAATCTGTGGAATTCTCTGCCACAGGAAACAGTTGAGGCCAGTTCATTGGCTATATTTAAGAGGGAGTTAGATATGGCCCTTGTGGCTATGGGGGGTCAGGGGGTATGGAGGGAAGGCTGGTGCAGGGTTCTGAGTTGGATGATCAGCCATGATCATACTGAATGGCGGTGCAGGCTCAAAGGGCCGAATGGCCTACTCCTGCACCTATTTTCTATGTTTCTATGTTTCTAACTGGAGAAAGAATAATAGTAATAGGCTATAAACATTCATATAACTTTACTCACTTGGACACTGAACTGATTCCACAACCTGTGGACTCACTTTCTTTGACTTATGTTCTCTATATTTGGAACATAGATCGTAAAAATCTACAGCACATTACAGGGCCTTTGGCCCACAATGTTGTGCTGACCTAGAACCTACTCTAGAAATTGTCTAGAATTACCCTACTGCATAGCCCTCTACTTTCCTATGCTCCATGTACTTATCCAAGAGTCTCTTAAAAGACCCTATTGTATCCACCTCCACCATCGTCGCCAGCAGTGCATTCCATGCATTCACCACTCTCTGAGTAAAAAACTTACCTCTGACATCCCCCTTGCAACTACCTCCAAGCACCTTAAAACCTCCAGTTCTGCATCCTATCGATGTTGCGCTATAACCTCTGACAACCCTCCAGACTACCCACAACACCCCCAACTTTTATTATTTATTTATTAATTATTTTTTTCTTGTGTTTGCAAAATTTGCCTTTATTTCCACATTGGTTCTTTGTCAGTCTTTGTGTGTAGTTTTTCATTGATTCTATTATATTTCTTTGTTCTACTGTGAATATCTGCAAGAAAATGAATCTCAGGGTAGCACATGGTAATATATATGTGTACTTTGGTAATAAATTTACTTTGAACATATATTACAAAATGTAAGGATGCAATGAACTTCAATCCTTTGGTCCAAACATTGGTTGTTTGTCAGGCTTTATGTATAGTTTTTTCTTGGAAATACTATTATATTTATTTTCCTGTAAATGCCTGCAAGAAAATAAACCTCAAGGTAGTATATGGCAAAGTAGAGATATTTTGATAATAAATTTTATTTTGCCTTTGAATATCAGCAGAGCAATATTGTGGCTCCTACTTAAACTGCTTCTTCTTCCAGCAACTGTGTACTGTTCTTGTTGCCACAACAGAACAAATCACAAAGAAATTTTTAAAGGCAGAATAAAAATAAAGGGTTATTTTATAAATAGAGCAGTGTTTATAAGATATGAAAAAGTGAAAGTCAAACAAAATTCCACTGATCAATTCAACTACTTAGCCACAGAGATAAATCTAGGACCCTAGATACACATTTCACAAACCATGTACTCAACTCAAGATTACTCAAGGTTCTTTAATGTCATTCCAGAACACAAATGTAAAGGAGAATGAAATAATTGTTACTCCAGATCTGATGCAACACAAAAACACAGTGTGATAAGGAACACAATAATAATAAAAAACACAATAAATGCAAGTACATAAGGTAGCTTATGTACCGTAGATAGGTTGATTATATGTCTATAAAGTGACGCTGGGCACAAGCCCAGCCTGTAAAACCCAGAGCTACAGAAACACCAACAGAAGCTCCAAAGATTTCATCCCTGGGAGAGGAAGAATCTTTGATGGGCTACATCTTGAAAGACTGGCCCAAGACAGAGGACTCTGGCAAGCTGCAATCGGCGGCCTATGCCCCAGCAGGGGTGATAGGCTCAAGAAGGAAAAGGTGACCAATCTACCTCTTTCCCTCCAGGGTTGAGCAGCTTCTGTCAACATTTCAGGTCAAACCCTGCATCAGGAAAATTCCTGAAACAGCAACAATCTTTTTCCTCCTACACATGCTGCTCGATCCACTGAGTTTCTCCAGCAGATCATTTGTTGCTGCAGATACTACCATCTGCAGTCTCATGTCTTTGTTAGTGACTGGTTCATTTTGATTCACTGATTTTCATGGCAGTGGCTAGTTAAGAGCTTTAGAAATGTAAGGTCAGAAGGAGTAGTGTAGTGTTCTGCACCTTGCACATTTCCTTAAGCAACAAAGCATCCACGGCTAAATGCAGCAAAGTCTGGACAATATCCGGACTTGGGATGATAGGTGCCACACAAGTGCCAGACAGTGGCGTTATCCAACAAGAGAGAATCCAGCTACTACTCCCTTTGAGATCCCTTTGGAATATTGAAAAGGAGAGAGGAGGGGAAAGATGTGGAACCTTGTTAAAGCTGTTCGATTAGCTTTGGTGCTTCATTATTTGAATAGGGGCTATCTGATTGCTTAATTCTTACCTACAAATTTGAATGGAATGTTTCTCATCTATGGTATAAAAAGGGCTGAACACGAGGCCCCACTGTCTTTTAGTCTTTGCCCTGTTCTTTGTTTTAGGATAATAGCATCTGCTCCTCAGTTTCTAATTTGCTTCGTTCTACTAGTGCTTAATAAAATGATCATGAAGCAACAAGTTTTTTTTCCCTCTCTCTTGACTTCCAAAAGAACCTTGGATTAAAAACCATCAGAATTCAACAAAGCTGATGGAACTTGTGATGAATGATTTATAGAAAGTGGAAAAGCTGGTGGGGCAGAAGGTAACTGGCCTGCGGAATCTGTTCTTGCTATTCTGTAAAGGGGAGAGAGTGCCATTACCACTAAGATACAGACCATCTCAGTTTCCAATTCTTTGACAGAGTTTGGCTTTGAACAAGGTTATCTGAGAAGTTACTGTAACTACAGTAACTTCTCAGATAACCTTGTTCAAAGCCAAACTCTGATGCTGGAAATCCAGATTAGGGTTCCCTTCCTTGAAACAACATTAGTAAATAGGCTGCATCAAAATGGCACTTTTACAGAGATAATTTCTGATGCAAAACTCCCCAATAAGAATAATAGAGAATTCTGGTTAATTGGGATGGATTGGGACCGGTACATTTTGGCCCAGTTAAACGGCTGCCCCAATTAGCTGAAGTTTCATGGAAACTAATTTTAAAGTATATAAAGAGACAAACTACCATTTAACTGAGTAACAAATTCTGTAATTAAATGAAATACAGGAAAAAATAGAAACTACCAATATTACAACAGTACTACAAAACTGTATAATTTCCTTATAGTTATCGATGGAGGAATTCATCCAGTGTTCTTTTGATTGACAGTAAATGAACAAAGTCAGTGCAGACACTTAGTATAGTTATTGGTCTGCCATCATACAATGTTTTTGATAATTGCATCTTCCAAATCTTCATTTTCATTGTAACATAAAAGATGATTGTCGATACCTTCAAATTCTTCGTAGTTCCTAACTTGAAATTGCTAAGTAGTTTAATTTTCATTTCTGGCATTTCCAAGCCTTGAAACTGCAGTGAGTAAAACAGTTCTAAATTGTCTTACTGCTTATTTATTGCCAACTATCAGTGATAAAAATCACTGCTTTTTGAATGCAAACACATGCAACTGACACCAATTCAAAACTGTTCACTCTAAGCATGGTGTAGTGTCTAATGCCCATATAAATACACAAAACTGATGCTAGTTAGAAACCGTATGCCAAAGTCTCCTGTCCCAATTACGTTCAAAGTACATTCATTATCGAAGCATATATACTATATACAACTTTGAGATTCGTCTCCTTACAGGCAGACACAAAATAAAGGAACCCAATAAAACCCATTAAGAAAAAGAAGACTGTCAAACACCCAATGTGCAGAAAAAAAACTAATTGTGCAAACAATGAAAGTAAGCAAATATCATTCAGAACTGAAGTTCACGAAAGTGAGTCCACAGCCAATTCAGGAGGTCATTATTTGCAGGTCACAGCCTCAGTACAGCGCAGAGACGAGTAAACCTCACAAAGTAGTGAGCTGAACACTGGCCCTTCCCTCTCCTTCAGCTCTGACATGCTGACCTTTTCAACCTGGCCCAGTACTTAATCAGCCAAACAGCAGGTCGACCCTTGCTCTCAGACCCATACCCTGCTGCTTCGATACGCTCTTGGGCCTGGGATTCACTACCTTAATTCAGCCCGTACCCGACCTTTCCAATCTGGCCCAGTGCTTAAATTTCAGAACCTTGGCTCTGCCTTGCCTGGGTTACACTGCTTCGAATCGCCTCCAAATCCACTCTAGCAGCCAAACGTTGGCTTGTTCCCTGCTCTCAGGCTTGGGCCCCGCCATCTCAAGTCATTCCGCACACATCGCAACCGTCCAGCACTTTCAAGACTTCAGTTCACTGCAAAAAAAATGCCAGATCGAACAGATGGTTCAAAGCTCAACTCCAAAAGGGAAGTTCCAGACTATCGATAGCAGTAATTGTTTTCAAGAAAAGGTGTGAATAATTGAGTAGTTAATAGTTGTGTTTCCTGCCAGCAAGTCGTCACTTTACTTCACCAGCACCATCTTAAACTGGTGAGCAACATAGTGTCCCAAATAAATGAAGGGAATCCTGGCTATTTTCTGATTAGTTTTTGTTCTTTAAGAGTTGCCCCAAATAAATGGCTGCCTCAATTAACTGATGGCCCAATTAAATGTAATCCACTGTATGTGAACTCAAATAAAAAATACTTGCACTCAAATTAGAAAAATAAAGATATTAATCTTTTCTCCAGCTGCCATGCTAGTCAAGTAATTTAACCACTAATCTACAGGATTAGGACACATTTAATGATTGAAGGTTCTATAATTGATTTAATTGCAGAGAATTATAAACAATAGAGACTGTTGAGATCCAATGAGCTGTAATTAAAACACAGTCAGGTTGTATGAATAACATAACAACTACTCACTTGATGAACAATGTTTATCCAGAAAGTACTGAAGTTTGAAACCAGATGCTAAACGGTAGACTGGTCATAGAGCACTACAGCACAGAAGGCGACCTTCGACCCATCAATTCCATGCTAAATTGTTTCCTTCCTTGACCCTGGACCATTGCCCTTCATACACCTCCAATCCATGTACTTATTCAATCTTCTCTTAAATGTTGAAATCAAACGTGTATTCACCACTTCTGCTGGCAGCTCATTCCGCACTCTCACCATGCTCTGTGATGAAGCTCCCCCTCAGATTTGCCTTAGGTATTTTACCCTAGTTCCAGCCTCACCCAAGTGGAAAAAGCCTGTTAGCATTTACCCTATCTATATGCCTCATAATTTTGTATACCTCCATCAAATCTCCCCTCCTTCTCCAATACTCCAAGGAATAAAGTCCTAACCTATTAAACCTTTGCCTATATCATCATCAAGTCAGGCAACATCCTTCTAAATTTTTTCTGTACTCTTTCGATCTCATTAATATCTTTTCTGTAGGTAGGTGACCAGAACTGCATACAATACTCCAGGAGGTCACAATTGAATGATTTGAAGTGATGGAGCCAGGAATACAGGTGGAGAATTGAACTCACCGCATGATCTGCATGTTCAACACTGAGAAATATTTGTTAGACAAGTTTTGTTGAAGAACTTAACTGAACCACCACGCGAACATCAAATGAGCAAAATAAACATCCTTAAACAAAGGGCAAGTTTATTTGCTTGTTCCTGTGATCTTTAATTTCTGTTTTGATCCAGCAACTATTTTATTTTGTGTCTCTTAGAGCCTCTGCTTCACAGCTCCAGCGGCCCAGTTCCAACCCTGACCACCCTAATCTTGATGGTCAGACTGTGACAATGTGAGTTTCTCCTGAGGAATGTCGTTTCCTTCCATGTCCCAGCAATGTGCTAATTGGTTGGCAAATTGGCCACCTGAGTGATTGGGTTAGTGGATGAAAATGTGGGGAAAATAAACTGGGATTTTTTTTAAATTTAGGGATACAGCACGGTAACAGGCTATTCTGGTCCAGAGAACCCATGAGCCCACAATTACACCTATGTGACTAATTAACCTCACAACCCATATGTCCTTGGAAAGTGGGAGGAAACCCACTCTGTCACAGGGTGGAATTGCTGGCACTACTGTACCACCTTCCATGTTTTTTGTTTACATGTTCTTCTGTGACCACATGGGTTTCCCTGGAAGTTTTGGTTTCCTGCTATATCCCAACAATTGACAGGATAATTGGCCATTGTAAATTGTTCCTAGTGTGTGGATGAATCATTAGGAATGTGAGGGAAGAACAAAATGGGATTCTCGTAAATGGTGCTTGATAATCAGTACCAACTCAGTTGGCTAAAGGGCCAGTTACTATATTGTATGACTCTATAGGTAGCTAGTTCTACTTAAAAGGACAAGAACTAACTTGGGACAGAACTTGCATCATCCATGTTCTCTTATAATTATTGCTTATTTATTATTATTACTCCTTTTGTATTTACACATTTTGTTGTCTTTTGCTACTGGTTGTTTGTCTATCTTATTGGGTGCAGTCTTTTATTGATTCTAATGTCCTAAGCCCCCCCACTTTACTCTGTGTTGCAACCACAGCTCCAATCTGCTAACTAAATTTACTAATGATACTACATTGATTGGCCTAATCTCAAATAATAATGAGGCAGCCTACAGAGACGTAGTCACCACCTTGACACAGTGGTGTCAAGAAAACAACCTCTCCCTCAATGTGGCAAAAACAAAGGAGCTGGTTGTGGACTACAGGAGGAATGGAGACTGGCTAACGCCTATTGATATCAATGGACCTGGGGTTGAGAAGGTGAACAGCTTTAAGTTCCATGGCATACACATAACCGAGGATCTCACATGGTCTGTACATACCAGCTGTGTGGTGAAAAAAAAGCACAACAACGTCTCTTTCACCTCAGACGGTTGAAGAAGTTTAGTATGGGCCCCCACATCTTAAGAACTTTCTACAGGGGCACAATTGACAGCATCCTGACTGGCTGCATCACTGCCTGGTATGGGAACTTTACCTCCCTCAATCACAGGACTGTAGATGTGAACTTCCCACTATTCAGGACATTTACAAAGACAGGTGTGTAAAAAGGGCCGGAAGGATCACTGGGGACCCGAGTCACCCCAATCACAAACTGTTCCAGCTGCTACCATCCGGGAAACGGTACCGCAACATAAAAGCCAGGACCAACAGGCTCCAGGACAGCTTCTTCCACCAGGCCATCAGACTGATTAATTCGTGCTGATGCAACTGTCGTTCTATGTTATATTGACTATCTTGTTGTACAAAGTATTTAGTATAAATTACTATAATTGCACATTACACATTTAGACGGAGACATAACGTAATTTTTACTCATGTATATGAAGGATGTAAGTAATAAAGTCAATTAAATTCAGTGTGTTTCTTTGTATTCACAGTGAATACCCACATAAAATGTGGATCTCAGCATTCTATATGATGTACTTCTATAACAAGTTTACTTTGAACTTTTGAAGTTCCTGTTCTTGTCACCCTTAACATAATCAGTGTAAATATCACAATCTCTTCATCAGTGTAAGTCCCTTTACTACAGAGACTGCAACAGTTCAAAGCCAAATCTTACTGCTGGATTCTAATTTACACTGGCCTTCACAGCATGGAGATTAAATTTTATAAAAGAACTGATGGGGTCTGATCCAAAATATTCCCTGAAGGAGTGAAGGAAGTGATTCAAATTATAAAAGAATTTTATTTTGTTGTTTGAAAAATCATAAAGTTTGCTGGGTATTGGTAAAGAGAGGGGAAGGAAGGTAAAGTACAGTACATGTACAGTCATAGAATCTGAGCACTACAGGCCTTTTGGCCCTATTAGTCCACACCGATCATCCTGGTCTTCTGCTTAGTCCTATTTACCTGCACACAGACCATATCCCTCTAAACCCCTCTGTCCATGTACCCAGCCAAACTTTTATTTAATGTAAATGTAAAAGGACCTTTTACATTTTCCTCGTGGCTGTGTGGGTTTCTTTCCAAAGACATATCAATTAAGGTTAGTAAGTTGTGAGCATGCATTGTTGCATGGAGACACTTGCAGTCACCCCCAGTGCATCCATGGATTTTGTTGGTCATTGGTGCAAACAAACATTTCACTGTATGGTTCAATGTACATGTGACAAATAAAATTTAGCATATATTCATCTACCATTTCTACTGGCAGCTCATTCCATACTTGCCCCGAGCTCCTCTTTAGATTCCCCTCAAGTATTTCACCTGCCAGCCTATACCTAAGGCCTCTAGTTCTTGTCTCACCCAACCAGAGGGGAAATTTTTAAACATGTATAGATCATTCTCTACTTTGGTCATGGGGTCATAGTGTTTTTGGGAGCATATCCTATGTTTGTAACAGATAGCACCTTAGTCAATATCTTTAGTGGTTAAAAGGTGTGAAGCTTCCTAAAGGACAAAACTCACTATACTGTTAAAAGGGGGAGGATAAGACATTGAAAAAAAGAATATTGTTCCAAAGCTAGTGAGCATGGAGGAGAAATTTTAAGAAATACTGAAGGGAAGAGAGAAGAAAGTCTAACTACCCTGCAGCAAGTTAAAATTTAAGAGTAGGGAAATGGCCATGACTCAAGACTCAAACAGATGTGGAAGCTTTAGAGTGAATACAGAAGAGATTTACCAGGATGCTGCCTGGATTAGAGAGCTTGTCTTATGAAGATAGGTTGAGCAAGCTAGGGCTTCTCTTTGGAGAGAAGGATAAGAGGTGACTTGACAGAGGCGTAAATGATGATAAGATGATAAGATCAAGTGGACAGCCAGAGACCTTTCCCCCCAGCATGGAAATGGCTACTTTTAGGTGTTGGGAGAAAAGTACAGGAGGGTGTCAAAGGTAGATTTTTAAAAAATTCACAGAGAGTGATAGGGTTTGGAATGCTAGATACAGATACATTAGGGGGATTTAAGAGATGCTTAGATATGCATAAACATGAAAGGAAAATGGAGGACTATACAAGAGGGAAGGGTTAGATTGATCGTACAGCAGGTTAAAGGGTCAAACAATATCATGGGCTGAAAGGTCTATACTGCTCTATGTATGCATTTGACTCTCAAACCCAGATAAAGAGGAATATGTGAGGTATAAGCATACATTTTTTCTGCAAACAATGATGAAAATAAACAGATGTCTATCTAATTAGAGCAGGGGATGTTGTTACAGCAGCTGAGCTTGGTAATAAAAAGATAAGCAACTGGATTATATTTGCAGATTAACTATATTAATCCAAAGTGAAACAACATCATGCAAAGGTTTAGATTTGATTCATGTTTAGTAGAATCTGTTACTGAGTTTTAGCTGAATTGAGGAAGTTATTCTAGACCGATTTCTCACATAAAGTACCAAGGAATGGGTTAGTGCGTGGGATCAGTGACTGCCATATTCACAGGAATTGGGGAGCAGAGGTAAACCTGATCTTTGAGTGCACACTGAAAATTGGCCAAGTAGTGGAACGGGCAAATCAAAATCTCCAGGGCTTTTCCCCCCTAAATTGCAGTGTGCACTGTGGGCAAGTGATAAGTGCATAATTTGCTTTAGTCAGAGGGTGGTAAATCTGTGGAATTTGATGCCATGAGCAGCTGTGGAGCAAAGTCATTGGGTGCATTTAAGGCAGAGATAGATAGGTTCTTGATTAGCCAGGGCATCAAAGAGTATGGTGAGAAGGCAGGGGAGTGGGGATGACTGAAAGAATTAGATCAGCCATGATTGAATGGTGGAGCAGACTCAATGGGCCAAATGGCCTACTTCTGCTCCTATGTCTTATGATGAGCCTTTCAATCCTGGAATCATTTTTTAAACATCCTTTGAACCCTCTCCACTGTAAGGATATATTTTCTTAGATAAGGGGCCCGAAACTGCTCTCAATACTCCACATACCAATACCTCACCAGTGCCTTATAAAGTCTGTACATTATGTCCTTGCTTTTATACTCTAGTCCTCTCAAAATGAATGCTAACGTTGCATTTGTCTTCCTCAACAGAAACTAAATCTGCAAATTAACATTTAGGGAATCCTGCACAAGGACTTCCAAGACCCTTTGTACCTCAGATTTTTGAACTTCCTTTCCATTTAGAAAATAGTCTATGCTTTTATTTCTTCTATCAAAGTGCATAACCATACACTTCCCAACACTGTACTCCATTCTCTTAATCTACCCAAGCCGTTCTGTAGCCTTGCTGCTTCCTCAACACTGTCTGTCCCTCCACCCATCTTGGCCAATACCTCCTCATTTCTGTTCTAAAGGAACACTTCAATTCTGAGGCTGTGCCCCCTGATCCTAAATTCTACCACTATTGAAAACACTCTCCATGTCCGCTCTAAGCCTTTCAATGTCCAGTAGGTTTAAATGAGATCCCTCTCTTATTCGTCAAATAATTGGAGCTGGAATGTGAGCACATTGGCTTGGCGGTGTCAATATCCAAGGGCAATATCATGAAGCATATTTCTGTTCTTTTGTGGAGTCTATTTTAAGATCTCTGGAGTGAGTCTCAAGCCCACAACTTCCACCTCAGAACAGTTGCAGCCTTAGTCACGCCTAATGTCAATGGCACTTCAACTTCAGTCAGACTCCCAAGACTTTGTTCTATACCTTTTATTCCAGGTGAACTGGGGTTCAGTGCTATGTTTAATCAAAGGGGATCTCTCACTTTGATGATCAAGTATGGCCAGTTCAATGGCCACTCACTCATCATGTGCTGTGTTGTATGACGTGGTCGATCATGGTCTTTTCATGCCCATGATTGCTCTTGGCTTTTTTTTTTCTACAGAAGTGGTTTGCCATTGCCTTCTTCTGGGAAGTGTCTTTTCAAGACAGGTGACCTCAGCCATTATCAATGACTCTTCAGAGATGTCTGCCGAGTGTCAGTGGTCGCATAACCAGGAATTGTGATATGCACCAGTTGCTCAAAGGACCATCCACTACCAGCTCCCATGACTTCACGTGACACTGATCGGGGGGGGGGGGTGGTGGTGGAAGGAGGTCAAACAGGTGCTACACCTTGCCCAAGGGTGACCTGCAGACTACCGGAGGGAAGGAGAGTTTTGCATCTCCATCCCACCACACAGATATTGACCACTAACTAGCCAATATCTTGCCCTAGCTTTGTCAAGTCAATAGCTAATTAACATTATCCGTAAAATGTACTCCTTAAAGACAACCAATAAAGGATAAACAATAAAACTGAGTGCAGACATGGAGCTCAGTTTAACTCGATCTTGATTTAGTTAAACTGACAGAAGAAAAAGAGGGGCACTTTAGACAAAGCTTGAATTTAATTTTAACACCAAAATGGGATGTTGGCAAACAGCCAAGTTAGAGTGGGTAGCCTTTTTCTTAATTAAACCTGCAGAAACAGCACACTTTCAGGTTAAATGTTAAACTATTTAATTCTGCTGCCACTGCGGCGAACTCTGAGGAAGTAATGGATCTTGGCTCCGGTTATTAAATCTGAAGTTTTCTGCCTCATACAGTTGATCAAGTATCATAAGCCAATAAGACAATGGGCCAAATGGCCTAATTCTGTGCCAGAGTCTGCTCTGCCATTCCATCATGGCTGATTTATTGCCTCTCTCAACCCAATTCTCCTGCCCTCTCTTCCCGTAACCTTTGACACCATGATAAATCAAGAACCTATCAACCTCTGCCTTAAATATATCCAAGACTTGTCCTGCACAGGAGTCTGTGGAAATGAATTCCAGATTCACCAACCTCAGGCTAAAGAAATTCCTCCTCTGTTCCAAAGGAATGTCCTTCTATTCTGAGACTGTGCCCTTTGGACCTGGACTCCCCCACTATAGGAAACATCCACTCTACATCTAGACCTCTTAATAATCGATAGGTTGCAATGAGATCCCCCCCCTCATTCTTCTAAACTCCGTTATCACAATCACTCACAAATTAACAGTGACTTTACTCTAAACTCCAGAGCCATCAAACACTCCAGTGAGGTTCGAGCTCTCGAGCTGTAATTTCTGAGATATTCCTGATGTTGGGCAAGGTCGTGCGTTTCAATACATGTTAAGCAAGGGCTATGTGACTTTCTCTCCTTAGTAAGCATCTCCTGATGAAATTCTGTGAGTAACCGTTGTTCTGGACAACTTTAAATAACGGTAACCTTAAGGAAGCTTGTCTCAAGAACCAAGTTACTATTAAAGACAACCGACAAAAGCAATGTGGTGTTCAAGATCACCTGTGGAGACCAACACTGGCCAGACAGGACGTAAACTCTCAACTCATTTACGGGAACAAAAACTGGCACTACGGAGATATGATCCACTGTCGCTGATCTTGGTACATGACGACCGAGAAAGATTATCACTTTAACTGGGACTCCAGAGGTTTTGGTGCAGGCAAACACAAAGCAGGCACGTGAATTTTCAGAAGTGTGGTTCTCTTCCGATAACTCTAAACAAACATGTAGAAATAGACGCCATCTACAAACCCCTAAGAGCCAAAGAAGCGTGAGCCAATAGAATTCAAAGGTCGATTGAATGGGTAGCCGATCAGGGCCGAGGCAAGAGAATAGGGGTGGGGGGGTGAGGGGGCTATATAAATGCAAGCACTCCCAGAGAGAAACACCAACAACTGTGCGCTGAGAATGTCACCTTGACTAGTGATGAAATGTCTGCAAGCTAATTGCCAAGCTGTGAACACTGCAACAGCAAACATCGGGAAGTCTTAAGCAATTGTACAGTGCTTCACTGAGAACACTGCATTCAGTTTTGGTCTCCTCATTAACGATTGATTTCCTTCAATTGGAGGCAATTCAAAGAACTGACTTTCTTGGGATTAAAAGTTGATTAATGAAGGAAGTTTGAGCAGATTGGGCTTGTAATCAGTGGAATTCAGAAGAATGAAGTGCGGCCAATAGAAGAAGTCTGTCTGTCCAACTAGTTAAACACTCATAAATAATTAAGAACAAGGGTGAGTAGTGCCCAATTTTGAAAACACTGAGAATTTAACCCAGCAAAACATGACATTGCTTGGGCAGGCCCATCCTTAACTTTATGATCTTGTAGCTCCATGCACAATGGTCAAATTAACCGTCTTCATCCTCTAGCGACACAGTTTGCTGTGGCTAGCCTATAGTCGAAGAGGGTTTACAGAATCAAATAAACTTTAAGCAAATGAGGTCACTTAACCCTCTCACGAGGAATTCTGCAGACGCTGGAAATTCAAGCAACACACATCAAAGTTGTTGGTGAACGCAGCAGGCCAGGCAGCATCTCTAGGAAGAGGTACATTCGACATTTCGGGACGAGACCCTTCGCCAGGACTAACTGAAAGAAGAGCTAGTAAGAGATTTGAAAATGTGAGGGGGAGGGGGAGATCCAAAATGATAGGAGAAGACAGGAGGGGAATGGATGGAGCCAAGAGCTGGACAGGTGATTGGCAAAAGTGATATGAGAGGATCATGGGACAGGAAGCCCAGGGAAAAGGAAAAGGGGGAGGGGGGGAAAAACACAGAGGATGGGCAAGGGGTATAGTCAGAGGGACAGAGGGAGAAAAAAGAGAGAGAGAAAGAATGTGTGTATATAAATAAATAATGGATGGGGTACAAGGGGGATGTGGGGCATTAGCGGACGTTTGAGAAGTCGATGTTCATGCCATCAGGTTGGAGGCTACCCAGATGGAATATAAGGTGTTGTTCCTCCAACCTGAGTGTGGCTTCATCTTTACAGTAGAGGAGGCCATGGACAGACATGTCAGAATGGGAATGGGATGTGGAATTAAAATGTGTGACCACTGGGAGATCCTGCTTTCTCTGGCGGACAGAGCGTAGATGTTCAGCAAAGCGGTCTCCCAGTCTGCGTCGGGTCTCGCCAATATATAGAAGGCCACATCGGGAGCACCGGACGCAGTATATCACCCCAGTCGACTCACAGGTGAAGTGTCGCCTCACCTGGAAGGACTGTCTGGGGCCCTGATTGGTGGTAAGGGAGGAAGTGTAAGGGCATGTGTGGCACTTGTTCCGCTTACACAGATAAGTGCCAGGAGGGAGATCAGTGGGGAGGGATGGGGGGGACGAATGGACAAGGGAGTATCGTAGGGAGCGATCCCTGCGGAATGCAGGGGGGGGGAGGGGAAAATGTGCTTAGTGGTGGGATCCCGTTGGAGGTGGCGGAAGTTACGGAGAATAATATGTTGGACCCAGAGGCTGGTGGGGTGGTAGGTGAGGACCAGGGGAACCCTATTCCTAGTGGGGTGGCGGGAGGATGGAGTGAGAGCAGATGTACGTGAAATGGGGGAGATGCGTTTAAGAGCAGAGTTGATAGTGGAGGAAGGGAAGCCCCTTTCTTTAAAAAAGGAGGACATCTCCCTCGTCCTCCTTTTTAACCCTCTGTCTGGGTAAAGGGTCTCAATCCAGAACATCAGCTGTCCATTTGCCTTCACAGATGCTGCCCGACTTGCTGAGTGCCTCTTGCTTTGTGGTGTTCCAGCATCTGCAGTCTCCTTGGTCTCCATTTAATTCTCTTGTTCACAAAGTTAAAATAATAATGACTACCCAACTAATCTTACTTCCAAGCTTCTGTCTACAGTCATGTGGAATGTGGTTCACAGGAGATTGTCCACATTCTTAAATATAATGAGGGCTCTTACTTCCACCACCCATTCAGATGGTAAGTTCCAGACACCCAGTACCCTTCGACTGCCCTCTAATTCTTCTGATTACTTTAAAGCTACACATACAAACTACTGGCTCTGAGGGAATTAAGTTTTTCCAACTCACCTGAAGCCTCAAGTTTGCATGCATTCTAAACACTGCACCTCACTATTAACCATCCCAATCCATTCAAAGGAAATGATCAGTACATACTGTATATGTCAACATGAGATTCATTTTCTTGCAGACATTCATAGTAGAACAAAGAAACAATAGAATCAATGAATAGCTACAAAGACTAACAAAAAAGCCAATGTACCAAAGACAACAGACTGTACAAATACAAAATTACTGATAATATTGAGAACACAAGTTGTAGAAATCTTGAAAGTGAGTCCATAGTTTGTGGAATCAGTTCAGAGTTGAAGTGAGTGAGGTTATCCATGCCAGTTCAGGCGCCTGATGGTTGTAGGGTAATTAACTGGTGAATTCTTCCTACTCCTACCCTTCACCAGACCCGACAGCATCCTTAAATTTCCTCTGGCCTTTCCAAAACCTTGACCAGAGTTGCATTTAGTGCCCAAGCTGTGGTCTGTCCAGGGTAGAGGAGCATTTTTACGATAGGTTTAGGGACCAAATCCTTGCATTGTGAGAGGCAGAATCATGTGCCAGTTTCAGCAGGTGTGCACCATATTACAAATCACCCACAAGCATTTAGATGGGCATTTGAAACAACATGCTATACCAGACCTTGGGCCAAGTGCTGAAAAATGGGATTTCGATGGATAGGTACTTGATAACCAGCAATAACATATGCTGCAAGATGACCCTCAAACCAGAATGTCACCAAGTTATCCTTGTATCTCAGCTAAAAAATTGCAGGTGCTGGAAATGTGAAATAAAACCAGAAAAATGCTGGAAACTCTAAACAACACAGTCAACATCTGTGGGTAAATAAATAGTGAATTCTTCAGGTCAAAAAATCCTTCATTCTTAAATTAAAATGTTGTCTATTTCCAGCATTTTCTGATTTTATTTATTTATTGAAGAGGAATCCAAGTGCTTCATATAGAAAGATATGCAGCCAAACCTGAAAAGAAGTGAATTATCCCACAAGTGCCAAATGTGTACTGTGAATTAAAGAATGAACATCTACCATTGACACAAAATACCTTTCATGTGTAACCCTGCACACAATTGGGGTGCCATGAATAACACAGCAGTTAGCACAACACTATTACAGCTCGGAGCATCCTTTTAGACATCCTTGCCATGACTGTGTGGATTTCCTCCAGGTTCTCTAGTTTCCTCCCACATTCCAAAGATGTACCCATCAGAAGGTTAATTGGTCATTGTAAATTGTCTTGTGATTAGCCAAGAATTAAGTAGGTGGGTTGCTGGGCGGTGTGACACATTGGACCAGAAGGGCAATTCTGCACTGTATCTCAGTTTCAATCACAGCTTCAAAACCTCTGTTGAAACTGTCCCAACACTGTTCCATCAGTTCCATTGTCTTGCTCTGCCATGGAAACACTAAATCCCGTTGCAATAACATTTGGACAGGCTGGTATCTCAGGAGGTGCACACTATATTTTTTTAAAAAACAAAGAAATATTCACATTAGTGTTGTCCTCAACATCCTTGGAATGCAACTCAAGGCAAAAGAAAGCATAGAGACAACCTTCAGCCCAAATTTGGGATCAGGGTCATGGTGCTGATAAATGAACTGTTGGTAGAAAACAATGTGTAAAGAGCCATCTCCTCTTCAGGGTTGCAGACTTTGGATTAAATAGGCAGGAAAATTTACATTTTTTTGGTTCTTGTTTCACATCACAATGAAGCCAAAATCCATATCAAGTATCAAATCTGGATTCCAGGATTCGAGTCAGAGTATTATAACACAGAAGCAGACCCTTCAGCCCATCTAGTCATGCCAGACTATTATTCTGTCTAATCCCATTGACCCACCCTTAGACCATACCCATCCAATCCATGTACTTATGCAAACTTCATAAATGTTGAAATTGAATCCACATCCAAACCTCTCGCTGACTGCTCATTCCACACTCTCACCACACTAAGTGACGTTCCCTTATGTTCCCCTCAAACATTTCACCTTTCACCCTTAACCCAAGACCTCTAGTTCTAGTCTCATCCAAACTCAGTGAAAAAAGGCTTGCTTGCATTACCATATCTACACCCCTATCAAATCTCATCTCATTTTCCTGTACTCCAGGGAATAAAGTCCCAACCTATTCAATTTTTCCCTATAAGTCAGGTCCTCAATTCCCAGAAGCATTCTTGTAAATTTTCTCTGCACTTTTTCAATCTTATTGATATTGTTCCTGTAGGTGGGTAACCAGAACTGCATACAATACTCCAAAATTAGGCTTACCGCTTCAAAATAACACGCTAACTCCTGTACCCAGTATTTTGATATATGAAAGCCAATGTGCCAAAAGTTTTCTTTACAACCCTTTCTACCTGTAATGCCACTTAATAAATTATGGATCTGTATTCCTAGAACCCTGTTCGACTGTACTTCTCTTTCCCCTACCATCCAATGTGCAAGACCTACCCCTAGATGGTGTTCCCAAAGTGCACTTACACTTGTCTGCATTAAACACCATCTGATATTTCCAGCTGGTCCAGATCCTGCTGCTTTGAGAGTCTTCCTTGTTATCCACTACACTCCCAATCTTAGTTTCATCCACAAATTTGCTGATCCCCAAATTATGCTAAATGCTCGTGGTCTGAGTCTGAGGCAGCTATTAACAATTTGTTCAGGAATAAACCTGTGCCCCCTCAACTCTTTGATGATTAACCACCTCCATCAGCAGTGGAATCAAGCCTTGCCACAGGTCAGCCAACACCAAATCTCAGTAACCAAACATTCCTACACAGTAATCAAGCCTGCTGTCAAGTAACCAACACTTTCTACCCAATAACCAACAACCGTCCCCTTTCCAGATTCCAATCTGCAGTCTCTTGTCCCCGGCCCATGACCTCTGCCAGGTGAACAACTATAGATCCTTTCAGAAGTAACCCCCCCTTCCCCTAGCAATAGCCAATTTCCTTCACACAAGAGTCCTTTCATAGTTAATCTTTTCCCTCTTAATGACCTTCTTGGATTCCTTGTGTAAGCTTTTAAAAACTTCCCAGTCCTCTGTCTTCCCACTAATTTTTGCTTCCTTGTATGCCCTCTCCTTTGCTTTAACTTCGGCTTTGACTTCTCTTGTCAACCACAGTTGCATCCTTTTTCCACTCGAAAATTTCTTCTTTTTTGGAATGTACCTGTCTTGCACCTTCCTCACTTCTCGCATACACTCCAGCCACTGCTGCTCTGCCATCTTTCCCGCCAGTGTCCCTTTCCAGCCAACTTTGGCCAGTTCCTCTCTCATGCCACTGTAATTTCCTTTACTCCACTGAAATACCGACACATCGGATTTCAGCTTCTCTTTTTCAAATTTCACAGTGAACTCAATCATGTTATGATCACTGCCTCCTAAGGGTTCCTTCACCTCAATCTCTCTAATCACCTCTGGTTCATTACACAATACCCAATCCAGTATAGCCGATCCCCTAGTGGGCTCAACAACAAGCTGTTCTAAAAAGCCATCTCGCAGACATTCTACAAGTTCTCTCTCGAGTTCCAGTGCCGACCTGATTTTCCCAATCCACTCGCATGTTAAAATCCTCCACAATTATCATAACACTGCCCTTCTGACAAGCCTTTTCTATTTCCTGTTGTAATTTGTAGTCCACATCACTGCAGCTGTTTGGAGGCCTGTAAATAACTGCCATCAGGGTCCTTTTACCCCTGCAATTTCTTAGCGCAACCCATAAAGATTCTGCACCTCCCAATCCTATATCACCTCTTTCTAATGATCTAATATCATTTCTTACCAATAAAGCCACGCCTCCCCCTCTGCCTACCTTCCTATCCTTCCGATACACTATGTATCCTTGGACGTTCAGCTCCCAGAGACATGCATCCTTTAGCCACGTCTCAGTGATGGCCATCTTTGACAAGGTGCCACACATGAGGCTACTTAACAAGATAACAGCCCATGGAATTACGGGAAAGTTACATACGTGGATAGAGCATTGGCTGATCGGCAGGAAACAGAGAGTGGGAATAAAGGGATCCTATTCTGGTTGGCTGCCGGTTACCAGTGGTGTTCCACAGGGGTCCGTGTTGGGGCCGCTTCTTTTTACATTGTACATCAATGATTTGGATTATGGAATAGATGGCTTTGTGGCTAAGTTTGCTGACGATACGAAGATAGGTGGAGGGGCTGGTAGTGCTGAGGAAACAGAGAGTCTGCAGAGAGACTTGGATAGATTGGAAGAATGTGCAAAGAAGTGGCAAATGAAATACAATGTTGGAAAGTGTATGGTTATGCACTTTGACAGAAGAAATAAACAGGCAGACTATTATTTAAATGGGGAGAGAATTCAAAGTTCTGAGATGCAATGGGACTTGGGAGTCCTCGTACAGTATACCCTTAAGGTTAACCTCCAGGTTGAGTCGGTGGTGAAGAAGGCGAATGCAATGTTGGCATTCATTTCTAGAGGAATAGAGTATAGGAGCAGGGATGTGATGTTGAGGCTCTATAAGGCGCTGGTGAGACCTCACTTGGAGTACTGTGGGCAGTTTTGGTCTCCTTATTTAAGAAAGGATGTGCTGACGTTGGAGAGGGTACAGAGAACATTCACTAGAATGATTCTGGGAATGAGAGGGTTAACATATGAGGAACGTTTGTCCGCTCTTGGACTGTATTCCTTGGAGTTTAGAAGAATGAGGGCAGACCTCATAGAAACATTTTGAATGTTGAAAGGCATGGACAGAGTGGATGTGGCAAAGTTGTTTCCCATGATAGGGGAGTCTAGTACGAGGGCATGACTTAAGGATTGAAGGGCGCCCATTCAGAACAGAAATGCGAAGAAATTTTTTTAGCCAGAGAGTGGTAAATCTATGGAATTTGTTGCCACGGGCGGCAGTGGAGGCCAAGTCATTGGGTGTATTTAAGGTAGAGATTGATAGGTATCTGAGTAGCCAGGGCATCAAAGGTTATGGTGAGAAGGCGGGGGAGTGGGACTAAATGGGAGAATGGATCAGCTCATGATAAAATGGCGGAGCAGACTCAATGGGCCCAATGGTTGACTTCTGCTCCTTTGTCTTATGGTCTTATGGTCTAAGAGTCCTAGAGAAATAAAACAGTGAAACAGATCTTCAAACCAAATAAACATCAACCCAACATTAATCCCATTTCACCCCACTTCTCCACACATTCCAATCAATTCCCCCCAGTCATCTACACATGAGAGACAACTTACAGTGATACTACTCCACCAGCCGGTATGCCTTTTGTACTTGGGAGGAAACTGGTGCATCTGGGGAAAATCCGCACAGACAGCAGCAGAGGTTAGGACTGATCCTGGGGTATCTGGTGCTGAAAGACAATGACTATACTAGGTATACCCAGTGTCACCTCCTCCCTCCAAATAACAAACTACTGTTTTCTCCAGTGACCCATACCCAACCCACATGCAATAACTTATATCCCTGATACCAGCTTAAGTATCTCTAGGTTCAAAAGATTCATTTTAATGTCATGTACAATAAAACTCTGATATTTATCTACTCCAGATAGCCATTAAATACAGAAAGACCATGAATGTTCATGAAAGAAAAGATATCAAACCCTCCCAACCGCCACAAGAAAATAAACAAAACTCGCAGACCCTCAAATCTACCGCCCCCCCCCACCTTCACACGCAGCAAAAAGCCACAGTAACAATCTTCGACCCCCTTACTCACAGAAAATAACAGCAATAGTACCTGGTCCCTAAGATCCCCTTCAGTATCTGGAAGAATGCCAGCCAACTGCATTTCTACTCCCAGGTTCAGTCAGATAGCAGTTTGTTACAAGGGAGGCTATTCCCCATGCAAAAGGAATTCACATGGAAGCAGAATTAATTGTGCTGCTCTTCCACCGTTAATTATCCTAGCTTTGAGGCCCATTAAATTCCAAAGAAAAAATCTCCTCACCTACCACCATTTTGTCAACCTCCTCCATTGTCATTACAGAACAAGCCCCATGTCCAATTTGTGGTAAATGTTGCCCACGGTAACCAAATTAGTCAACACTGGATGGACCATAGTGACTGCAATTTAAATAGCCACGTTTAAGAGGCTTTAAGATAGACACACGAATAGAGAGGAAATGGAGATAGATCATGTGCAGGCAGAAGAGATTTAGTGTAAATTTGGTATTGTGTAAGGCACAAATATCATAGGCTGAAGGACCTGTTCCTGGACTGTTCCATATTCTAGGTACCAGTCAGGACCACTGCACATGCATCTAAAAGTTGGAAATTCAAATCTTACCAAGGGATTCAGAAATTCTAATATGTTAGCTACCCTCATTTTATTAAGTGCTCATTAATGCAAATATCTAAATCAGCTTATCCTGTCGCAGTTACTCAATGTATGAAATCATGCGGATATGAGTTTGATGCATGGGTTTCCTGAAGCTGCTCCGGTTTCCTCCCACCATCCAAAGATGTACCAGTTGGTGGGTTAATTGGTCATTGTAAATTGCCCCACGATTAGGCTACGGTTAAATCGGAGGTTGCTGGACAGGGTGGCTTGAAGGGCCTGTTCCACGCTGTATCTCAATAAACAAATGATTGAGGTGTTTTGTTTTTGTTCAGACCAAATATCAGAATGGGGAAGAAATGTGATCCAAGTGAAGCCACACTCAGGTTGGAGGAACAACACCTTATATTCCGTCTGAGTAGCCTCCAACCTGATGGCATGAACATTGACTTCTCTAACTTCCGCTAATGCCCCACCTCCCCCTCGTACCCCATCTGTTACTCATTTTTATACACACATTCTTTCTCTCTCTCCGCTTTTTCTCCCTCTGTCCCTCTCACTATACCCCTTGCCCATCCTCTGGGTTCCCCGCCCCCCTTTTCTTTCTCCCTAGGCCTCCTGTTCCATGATCCTCTCAATCCCTTTTGCCAATCACCTGTCCAGCTCTTGGCTCCATCCCTCCCCCTCCTGTCTTCTCCTATCATTTTGGATCTCCCCCTCCCCCTCCCACTTTCAAATCTCTTACTAGCTCTTCCTTCAGTTAGTCCTGACGAAGGGTCTCGGCCTGAAACGTCGACTGTACCTCTTCCTAGAGATGCTGCCTGGCCTGCTGCGTTCACCAGCAACTTTTGTATGTTGCTTGAAATTCCAGCATCTACAGATTTCCTCGTGTTTGTGAATAAAATTGATAACATGATTTGTCAAGTCCTTGAAATTGAGTCTGTGGTTTGTGAAATCAGTTCAGTGTTGGAGTTAGTGAATCGTCACCAAGCAACAGTCCAATTATCATTTAGTTTTTGTTCATGTTCCTGTTAAAAAGCCTTGAGGTTTTCCTTATATTAAAGCTTGCTATATAAATGAAGGCTGTCAAACTTCTGATAATTGAATGCAAGGACAGACAGGAGAGCAGTCACAGAGATGCAGTGCGAGGAAACTTATTGCTCACAAACAGAGCAGATGGATGATACCCCACCAGGTTATTTGGGTCCCTTTTCACACTAAGTGCAAATCCATCATACACAGGTCAAATTCAGTCTCCTCCATGTGTGTATTTTTTCATCATCTCAGTGACTGTAATCTTTTTTACTGAGTCCATGCATTGAATTAAAAACAAACAGTGGGCAGTTGTCATGGTGTTACATTACAGCATGGTCATTTTGTGAGGACCAAATAAATAAAGGAAGAAATAGACAGGAGCTTAAGGCTCGTAACTAGTTCATGTTTCAGTAACCCATTTTATTGTGTCAAAGTCTATTGGAGAATTATCAGTCATTCTGTGAGGGTCAGTGACAGGAAGGAGGGCTGTAGTTCAATCTGTACAGAGCATTCAGTTCAAGAGCCCACCACGCTATAGATAGCCTATCATTTGCTTCAGTCATTTCTTTGCTGTTGGATTGCCATTATTTCAAAATGAGCAATTTGTCCTTTGCCATTAGGATCATTGAAGTATTGAAGAGCATTCACCTTGCAGGGTCTATGCTGTCACTCAGTAAAGCACTCCCATTCACCACTACACTCAGTGGCCACTTTATTAGGTACACCTGCTTATTAACAGACATCAAAATCAGCCATCAATGCATAAAAAACATGGTCAAGAGGTTCAGTTGTTGTTCAGAACAAACATCAGAATGGAGAAGAAATGTGATCTAAGTGACTGACTATGTTGGTGCCAGCCAAGGCAGGGTTTGAGTATCTCACAAAATGCTGATCTCCTGGGATTTTCATGCACAACAGTCTTTAGAATTTACAGAGAATGGTGTGAATACAATGAGTGATAATTTTTTTTTAAATGAGAGGTCAGCAGAGAATGGCCAGATTGGTTCAAACTGACAGGAATGCAACTGTAACTCAAATAACCACACATTATAATAGTGGAAGGCTGAAGAGCCTCTCTGAATGGATAACACATGGACCTTTCAAGTGGATGGACTACAGCAGAAGACCACACAGGGTTCCACTCCCGCACCCAATAAAGTGGCCACTTTATCTGCAAACAACAGGAATTCTGCAGATGCTGGAAATTCAAGCAACACACATAAAAGTTGCTGGTGAATGGACTCCCAGTCTGCGTCGGGTCTCGCCAATACATAAAAGGCCACATCGGGAGCACCGGATGCAGTACATCACAGATAAGTGCCAGGAGGGAGATCAGTGGGGAGGGATGGGGGGGGGGAACGGACGAATGGACAAGGGAGTCGCGTAGAGAGCGATCCCTACGAAAAGCGGGGGGGGGGGGAGGGAAAGATGTGCTTAGTGGTGGGATCCCATTGGAGGTGGCGGAAGTTACGGAGAATAATATGTTGGACCCAGAGGCTGGTGGGGTGGTAGGTGAGGACCAGGGGAACCCTATTTCTAGTGGGGTGGCGGGAGGATGGAGTGAGAGCAGATGTACGTGAAATGGGGGAGATGCGTTTGAGAGCAGAGTTGATAGGAGCTTCCCTTCCTCCACTTTCTTTAAACAAGGAGGACATCTCCCTCATCCTGGAATGAAAAGCCTCATCCTGAGAGCAGATGCAGCAGAGATGGAAGAACTGCGAGAAGGGGATGGCATTTTTGCAAGAGACAGGGTGAGGAGAAGAAGAATAGTCCAGATAGCTGTGAGAGTCAGTAGGCTTATAATAGACATCAGTGGATAAGCTGTCTCCAGAGACAGACAGAAAGATCTAGAAAGGGGAGGGAGGTGTGAGAAATGGACCAGGTAAACTTGAGGGCAGGGTGAAAGTTGGAGGCAAAGTTAATAAAGTCATAGCTCATTGACTCCCTTGTCCATTCGTTTCTCCCCCCCCCCCCCCCAATCCCTCCCCACTGATCTCCCTCCTGGCACTTATCCGTGTAAGTGGAACAAGTGCTACACATGCCCTTACACTTCCTCCCTTACCACCATTCAGGGCCCCAAACAGTCCTTCCAGGTGAGGCATCACTTCACCTGTGAGTCGACTGGGGTGATATACTGCATCCGGTGCTCCCGATGTGGCCTTTTATATATTGGTGAGACCCGACGCAGACTGGGAGACTGCTTTGCTGAACAGCTACGCTCTGTCTGCCAGAGAAAGCAGGATCTCCCAGTGGCCACACATTTTAATTCCACATCCCATTCCCATTCTGACATGTCTATCCACAGCCTCCTCTACTGGAAAGATGAAGCCACACTCAGGTTGGAGGAACAACACCTTGTATTCTGTCTGGGTAGCCTCCAATCTGATGGCATGAACATCGACTTCTCAAACTTCCGCTAATGCCCCACCTCCCCCACGTACCCCATCTGTTACTTATTTTTATACACATTCTTTCTCTTTCTCTCCTTTTTCTCCCTCTGTCCCTCTCACTATACTCCTTGCCCATCCTCTGGGTCACCCCCCCCTTTTCTTTCTCCCTGGGCCTCCTGTCCCATGATCCTCTCATATCCCTTTTGCCAATCACCTGTCCAGCTCTTGGCTCCATCCCTCCCCCTCCTGTCTTCTCCTATCAATTTGGATCTCCCCCTCCAACTTTCAAATCCCTTACTAGCTCTTCCTTCAGTTAGTCCTGACGAAGGGTCTTGGCCTGAAACGTCGACTGCAATCATATTTCCCGTCCTGAAGGTTTTTATCTGGTTTCATGACCCCTCAGGCAGTGATTCCCAGGTTATGAGTATTGAACAATGTCTCCATCTCATACTTCCTTTCACCAAACAAGGAGACCATTCAGTCCATTGATGACACCTTCCAATGTTGTTCCCCCACATTTCCCTATAACCTATCCTTTCTCATATGCATATCAACTCCCTCCAGATTTGACCACCAGCACTACACTAGGGGTAATGTAATTAACCCTTCAACTATCAGGCTCCTGAATCAGCAAGGATAACTTCATTCACTGCAATGCTGAACTAACTCCACAACCTATAGACTCACAAAAAAAATACTGAGTTTTAGTGTCTTTATGCATGATTTGTCTTTTGCACATTGGTAGTTTGTCAGTCTTTGCTTACGTATAATTTGCATAAATCACCTTCCTGTAAATGCCTACAAGAAAACAATCAACTTGGGACATGGTGGCATATACAACCATTTGTACATACTTTAATAATAAGTATACTTTGATCTTTGAACCAGCACATCCTTCGGATGTGGTAAGAAGCTGGAGCATGCAGATTTGACCCACAATTTGCTAATTATCTGCAAACAGCTCCCCAAAGTCGGGATTGAATGTGGGTTACTTCAACATTGCATGGACCAACTGGACAAAGCTCCTCTGCATATGCTCCCTAGTCCTTACGAGCAGCCTACATGACCTACCTCTCCCCACATGAATCCTTGCTAATCAAAAACAGCAGTTGCAAATACTGGAAATCAGAAGTAGAAAATGTTGGAAACACTCAGGTCAATCAGCATCCGTACAGAGAGAAGCAGAGTTAACAATCAAACCCTTGGCCTAATAGCATAGCACAGTAGGGTAGTAATTAGCACAGTGCTTTCCCACTTGCCAAGTGCAAGATTGGGGTTCAATTCCTGCCACTGTCTGTAAGGAATTTGTATGCTCTCCCCATGATCGTATGGGATTCCTCCAGATGCTTTGGTTTCCTCCCACATTCCAAAGGTGTACAGTTAGTGTTAGAGAGTTGTGGGTGGGCTATGTTGATTATAGAAATGTAGTGACACTTCCAGACTGCCCAGCACAATGCTTGCTGATTTGACAAACAGTATTTCCCTGCATGTTTTGATGTACATATGACAAATAAAGCTGATCTCTAACTCTACCTCACTTTCCAGTGCAAGTATCCATTATCTTCAGTGTTTTTTTTTAAATTTCTGAGTCCTTGTTGGCTGCACTGCGATGCAAGATGTAACAATATTCACAAATGTTGGTTTGAATCCAAAGACTCAGGAGTAGATGCATCATCTGGTACAGGTATAAGCACCAAGTGCCAGATGGTCACCTAAAATTTTTTATTCCTCAGTACTGACATCTCATGCAAAAGACAGCAATGCAGTAATGCACAGCAGTGCCCAAAATATGCATCTGTGTGTAGAAGCCTGGAATTTAAAATGCAGTGCTATTTATTTCAGCAATACTTAAATACACTAAACACGATATTGTCATGTCTGGGTCAGTTTGTGTCATTCTAAATATTTTATCAGATGCTTCCCAGTAAGAAACAGAAGACAGAAAATGCTGAAAGCATAAACAAGAGATTCCGCAGATGATGGAAATCCAGAGTAACACCATAGATGCTGCCTGACATGATGACTTCCTTCGCACTTTGTCAGAGGGCAATAAACAGCCTATTTTAGGCCAAGATCCTTTATCAGTACTGGAAAAAAGGGAAGCTAGAGGAAAAATATGGGGGGGCAGGGGAGAGGAACACAAGCTGGAAGCACTCAGATTAGACACCACCCATGGAAAGAGCAACAGTTAATATTTTATGTTGGAAACCCAGCAGAATAGGAGAAAACAACACAGAAAGCACATTAGCTTTCAGCAGCAGAGAAGGTGGGGAAGGATCCATCCATCTGGTGGTAGCACTATGGGATGTGCCAGAAAGAAAAATTATGTCAAAGTCACAGATGAATGATAGACAGAAGAGGCTAGGTCTGGTGCAGACAGAGGAAGTGAGTTACCTAATGTAGGAGAATTTGATCATGAGTCATCACTACAATGTGCTCAGACAGATGGAGTGTTATTCATCAAACTGTCATTGCTTCTCAGAGGATTGTCACTTCGTCGTGGAGGAGAGGCTTGGAATCTCAGGATCTCAACAGCAATGCCATCTCGAGTTTAGACATCAGGCACTTAACTCCTGCTAGGGTCACCTATGGCAGTAAAGTCAAGGGGGAGGTTCAAGAAGAGTGACCCAATCAAGACCTCGGCAGAGACACATTACAGTGTCAGTGAAGGCGGAGGAAGGCTGCAACAGTGAATGGTCCCCAGTCATCTTGCATTCTATACCACTGGATCCTGATCCGTCAAGGACCGTGTGGTGGCTGGTCATGCATCAGCTTCTGCATGTTAAAGTCACATACAAAGTTCTCTATTAAGGGAATCCACCCTAACATCATCCAAGATCAAGTCCCATGGGGTTCAGCAAGGGGCGAAGGGGCAGGATTATGTAGATCCTGGTATGGCCTCTATAGCCACTTGAAGACCAGTAGACAACCCCTTAGGAGACCATCATACTCTACTCCAGTGACTGCACAGCCACTTATTGGGTGTTGATGTTCCAGTACAGGAAGCTATAGACAGATAGGTCAGTGTGGGATGGGGTTAAGAAATGGAAAGGCAGGTAAAAGGAAACTGATTCAAAACCACTTCCTTCTGCAGCATTGCCAGGCAACTTAGATTGTATTGTTTTCTGTTAGTGAGGCCTTCCCACAAACCCCAGGCTTCTCTCACATTCTGTTGGACCTCAGTACACACAAGGCCCACTACTTTTCTACCCTCTCTCTAGTCACCCCACCATTCCTTCATACTCAACACCTGACCCAGACTCCTCAATAACTCAATACCCAAAACAACAAGATAACCATGTTCCCAAGGTCCTTAAGGTCCTAATACTGCAGTAAATCTCAGCCTCCACCCCATGATTATTCAATAGTCCATTGCCAGACCCCTTGGGGACCAAAATCTCCAGCCCACTTACCCATCCCACAAAATGACGAGAGAATGCAGATGTGGGAGATCTGGAGCAACATATACAAGTCAAGCAGAATCTATGGAGGGTGATGAACAGTTGATGTTTCTGGCCCAGAGCCCTCACTGTCATAATCCCAGGAAAGAAAGGGTGAATATGAGGAGCATTTGAGAAAAATCTCCCATCTTGGTGCTCGGAGAGTCTAGGTCCCTTTGGAATAGAGATGAGGAGGAATTTATTTTGCCGGAGTGTGGTGAATCTGTGGAATTCATTGCCACAGTTGGCTGTGGAGACCAAGTCATTGGGTATACTTAAAGCAGAGATTGACAAGTTCTTGATTAGTCAGTGTGTCAACTGTTATGGAGAAAAAGCAGGAGAATGGGGTTGAGAAGGATAATAAATCAGCCATGATGAAATGGTAGAGGAGACACAAAGGGCTGAATGGCCTAATTCTGCTCCTATATTCTACAACATCCTATGAGGTATTGACTCTCCAACTGAACTGGACCTTTAACCCTTTCACCTTCAGTTGCCAAGACCCTCAAAGTTCTGGGACTCCCTTGTTAACCTCTTGCAGGCTGCCTTCAAGAGAATGAGTCTAAGGAAAGCATCCAGTCTGGACAGAGTTCCTGCACGAGTACTGAAGACCTATGCTGACCAATTGGCTGGCATATTCAACCTCTCACTCTGGCAGTGTTTGGACCCACCTGTTTCAAGGAGGCTTCAATTATACCCGGGCTCCAAGAAAAGCGTGGTAACCTGTCTAAATGACTATCGCCCAGTGGCATTTCCATCCACAGTGATGAAGCGTTTTGAGGTGCTGGTGTTGAAGTATATCCGCTTCAGTCTGAATGGCGACTTGGATCTGTTTCAATTCGCTTTGCAAAGCAACAGGACTACAGCAGATGCCATCTCATTGGCTCTTCACACACCCCTGGAACATCTGGACAGCAAAGATGTCAGGATACTCTTTGTCATACCGGGGGCAGCGATGGCAGACCCAAGTGCAAGACACAGACACTGAAGGACTAGGAACAGGACTAGGTGTGACAAGCAAGCAAGGGAAGTGGGGAAGAAACGACGCTGGACATTGACACAGGCCCTGGATGAGACTAGGATACAGGGCCTGGACTAGGACTGGAGTAGGAAAGCAGAACCAGGACAAGGAACAGGGAACTAGGAGCCTGGGCTTGGACTCTGAGCCAGAAACTGGACAGGGACCTGGAACTTGGGTCTTGACTCGGGCTCAGACTCCAGATCTAGGCGAAAACAAGACGTGGCAAGGCAACAGGATGCGAGACTCCTGGGCAGGACGTGGCACCAGAACCAGATAAGGGCACGAAGCCCAGACTTGGCCTTGGGAGACAGGAACGCAGAACAGAGCCGGGACCCCTCCTTGGGAACAGGATGTAGGGCCAGGACTCAAACATAGAACACAGACAATTCCCAACACAAGGTAGTAGCAAACGGCCAAACCTACCTAGTGAAGGTGTGGACACAGAAACAGTTCCAAACAACGAAAGACAGTTCCTTATCTAGACCCAGCAAGGCTCCGGTCTTGCTCCGGCAGTAGAACTTGACAGCGAGAATAGGCAAGGACATAGGCAAGGCTTCAGGCAAAAGGTAGCAGGTGAAGCTTCAGGTGAGAGCTACAGAAGGAAGGGGAAGGGAACAGTCCAGCAAATGAAGCTGAACCCAGGAGCTATTTATGTAGCCAGCCCAAAATTTGAATCTGGTCCCTCAATTAGAGCACCCAACAGAACAAGGGAAAACCAGAAAACCTGGAATAAGGAACCATGGACCAGACCATGAACCAGAATGCAGACTTCACAGACCGGACCATGACAGTATCCTCCCTCTATGGGAGGCTCCTGGCGACCCAACAGGCAATCCCAGACTATGGACAACACAGGCAGGTGAAGGGGCAGTCAACAGGAGAGAACCCAGGATGGCAAGAGGAAACAACAGTGTCTGTGTCACTGGGCCTATGCTTGGCTGGACTGTTCTGTCATAAGGTGGGGCAATGGGAGCAGCAAACAGCCAGACCTACCTAGCAAAGGCAAGGACACAGAGGCAGTTCCAAACAATACACAGTTCCTTATCTAGACCCAGCAAGGCTCCAGTCTTGCTATAGCAGTAACACTTGACAGCAAGAATACGCAAAGGCTTCAAGCAAGGGCTACAGATGGAAGGGAACAGTCCAGCAAATGAAGTTCTTCTTTTTCTGGCTGTTTAGATGCATCTAGGCATATTACAGCCCTCCACAGGATGTATAATTAATTATAGAACTTCAAGGAACTCAAATTCTCGAATACAACCTCGTCTCACGTATAAACTGAATAATAAACTCTTCAATCAGATGTTGATTCTCTTGATGGCCAAACAAAGATTTAATAGAAAGCCAAAATAAATTTAAGCCAGATAGCCTCTTGAACAGCATGCTTCTTTCAATTTTGTATCGATTACAGCTCATCAAAACATGCTGGACTGTCTCTGGACTACCACTGTCACATAATCCAGTAGGATGTTTTCCTATTATCTTTAAATAATATAGCCCACAATGCCCCAACCCAAGTCTTGTAAATTTCACCATATCTCTACAACTTAAAAGTCCAAGACCTTTTTAACTAGTGGGTGACTAGAAAAATAACGCCTGCCCCTTAATTCATTTTTCCCAATCCTCCTGCCACTTCTTCTCAATACCTTTTTTAGATTAGATTAAACTTCATTGTCATTGCGCCGAGTACAGATACAAAGCCAATGAAATGCATTTAGCATCTGACCAGAAATGCAAAGAATAGTGTTATCTGCAATATAACTGCGAATAAAAAGTGAGTGCTACAGCACACAAATATAAAAGTACTGAGACAGTACAATATGGGTGCAATACTGCTTAGCGCTGTGATGAGAGGTTCAGCAGTGTCACAGCCTCAGGGAAGAAGCTCTTCCTGTGCCTGCTGGCGCGGGAGTGGAGGTTCCTGCAGCACCTACCAGATGGGAGGAGAGTAAAGAGTCCATGGTTAGGGTGAGATGCATCCCTGATAATGCTTTTCGCCCTGCCCAGGCGGCGTTTATGGAAGATGTTCTCAATGGTGGGCAATTAGGTGCCGATAATCCGCTGGGCAGTTTTCACCACACGCTGGAGTGCTTTGCAGTCCGATACAGGACAATTGCCATACCACACTGAGTTGGTGAGTATGCTCTCAATGGTACAGTGGTAAAAGTCCATCAGTATCCTGGGACAGAAGTGAATCCTACTTCTCAATTCTATTGTCTAGGGGAACTCTAATTTCTACTTGCCTGCTCTGTAAGGAAGACTTTGCAATGCCAACCACAATTTCATTTCCCTCCACCCCAGCATGCCCAGGTATCCATGAAAATCTAACTGCACAACCCATCTTCCCTACTCTAAACAACACTAAGAAAATCTCAATAACTATGCCAGGACAAGCTTTTGATTTACTTCCTTTTATAGACTCTAAGGCAGCAGCAGAATCCGAACAGATGATAACCCTACATGGTCGAGAGTCTTCTATCCACCATAAGGCCCAGAGGATTGATAATAATTCTGTGGCAAAGACAGAAACACCATCTGAAACCCGGTGACCAATCTTAACTCCAAGTTGAGACACATACATCCCAAATCCTGCCCTGCTGCTCTCTGGGTCCACTGAGCCATCAGTAAAAATCTTCAGATAAGATCCCCATTTATTATTTAAATATTCATTTATGATCAACGCTGATGGAATTGCACTGCTTCCTTGAAGCTGAAAAAGGAGGAATAGGTCTAATTCTGGTTCTGGAAAGAGCCAAAAAGGGACGGGTGGCAAGCAAATTTGGTCAACTACGTCTTCCTCAGTCAGTTTCAATTTCACAACCCAGTTACTAACCAAATCTAAAAATGGGTATCTTTTAATTTTACCTTGGTGCTCCGACTCCCCCTGCTAAAGACACTTTGGTGGACAGCTGTGATTGAATCCATTTAGAATCACAACCTGGTATGGAAGTTGTCCTGTCCAAGACCGAAAGAAGCTGCAGAAGATTGTGAACACGGCGCAGCACATCACACAAACCAATCTTCCATCCTTGAACTCACTTTACACCGCACGCTGTCGGAGCAGTGCTGCCAGGATAATCAAGGACACGACCCACCCAGCCAACACACCTTTCGTCCCTCTTCCCTCCGGTAAAAGGCTCAGGAGCTTGAAGACTCGTACAGCCAGATTTGGGAACAGCTTCTTTCCAACTGTGATAAGACTGCTGAACGGATCCTGACCCGGATCTGGGCCGTACCCTCCAAATATCCGGACCTGCCTCGGTTTTTTTTTTGCACTACCTTACTTTCCATTTTTCTATTTTCTATTTATGATTTATAATTTAAATTTTTAATATTTACTATTTTTTACTATTTTAACTATTTAATATTTGTAATCCAGGGAGTGGGAAGCGCAGAATCAAATACCGCTGTGATGATTGTACATTCTAGTATCAATTGTTTGGCGACAATAAAGTATAAAGTATAGTTTTACCCAATACTGCAGACCCAACTGAATTCGTCTTAAATGCAGAGGCACTTCTCCCATCTCCACACATAATGCTGGGACTGATGTTGTTCTAAAAGCTGCACAACAGAGTCTAAGTGCTTTGGACTGCACAGTGTCTAGTTTTCCAAGCACTGACGTAGCAGCAGAACCGTAAGCAATACAACCATAATCTATAACTGATCTAATCATAGCTAGAAATATTAAATACATAGTTTCTGGCCCTGCATCCAGCAATACTTCTCATAACATTTAAAACTTCCTCACACTTTCCAATTGTTTTATCTATATGAACCCTCCAAGTAAGTCTTTCATCAAACCAGACACCTAAAAACTTGAATACCTTGACTCTTTCTAGTGGAGAACCATATAGACACAATTCACAATCAGGAATCTTTCTTCTAAGGCCAAAAATCGTATACTTGGACTTAGAAGCAGAGATCCTGAAACCCCATTTACTAGCCCAGTTTTCAACTGATCTTAAGGCCTTTTGTACCTGCCTTAATATATACTTGATGTTTCTTCCTCTTTTCCAGATTGCACCATTGTCTGCAAACAATGATTTGCCAAATCCTGTCCCTACCTGATCAAAGATATCATTTATCATGCCGATAAAAAGAACTAGACTAATGACACTTCCTTGAGGGGTACCATTATCTATTTTAACTGACTTGGAGCTTGTTCCACCTATTCTTACTTGAATTGTCCTTTCCTTAAGGAAATCTTTGATCCAATTAAACATTCTACCTCCAATTCCCGCATCATAGAGTTTAATTAATAAGCTCTAATTAATTAACTCCGTAGTGAGTCATATGCTCTTTGAATAGAGAAATACACATACCATTACTTCTCTATTTTGAAATGCTTTTTTAATGTCATGATCTAAAAGGGCAACAGATTCATAGAACATAGAATAGAATAGTACAGCACAATACAGGCCCTTCAGCCCACAATGTTGTGCCGACCCTCAAACCCTGCCTCCCACCTTAAATTCCTCCATATACCTGTCTAGTAGTCTCTTAAACTTCACTAGTGTATCTGCCTCCACCACTGACTCAGGCAGTGCATTCCACGCACCAACCACTGAGTAAAAAACCTTCCTCTAATATCCCCCTTGAACTTCCCACCCCTTACCTTAAAGCCATGTCCTCTTGTATTGAGCAGTGGTGCCCTGGGGAAGAGGCGCTGGCTATCCACTCTATATTCCTCTTATTATCTTGTACACCTCCATCATGTCTCCTCCCATCCTCCTCTCCAAAGAGTAAAGCCCTAGCTCCCTTAATCTCTGATCATAATGCACACACTCTAAACCAGGCAGCATCCTGGTAAAACTCCTCTGTACCCTTTCCAATGCTTCCACATCCTTCCTATAGTGAGGCGACCAGAACTGGACACAGTACTGCAAGTGTGGCCTAACCAGAGTTTTATAGAGCTGCATCATTACATCGCGTCTCTTAAACTCTATCCCTCGACTTAAAGCTAACACCCCATAAGCTTTCTTAACTACCCTATCCACCTGTGAGGCAACTTTCAGGGATCCGTGGACATGTACCCCCAGATCCCTCTGCTCCTCCACACTACCAAGTATCCTGCCATTGTCGATCTTCCAGTTCTAAAGTCATTTTGATAGGCAGTAAAATGTCCCTTATTTTCCAAAAAAATAAACAAGTCTGTTGGTGAGAATTCATTCCATAATTTTACTAAGCACTGACATTAAAGATATAGGCTGGTATGAACTAGCGGACTAGACGCGTCCTTACCTGGCTTTAAAACTGGAACTACCACCGCATGCTTCCATTCTACTGGTAATTTTCCTTCTTTCCACACTGAATTAAACAACGCTAGAATTTCTATTAATACAGTCATCTAAATGCTTAAGCAATGCATAACAGTCCATCCCTACCAGGAGAAGTGTTTGAACCTGTTTGGACAGCTTCCTGCAATTCCTGAAGGGAGAAAAACAAATTTATGGAGCTATTACCATCTAAACTCCTGTCCAGTTTCCAACTTTCCTTTAACATAATTTCCTTTCTCAAATCACCTAACTCTCCAGAACTGTGTAATGCTTGGAACACCTCTACAAACATATCAGCCTTTTCCTTATTGGTTACAGCTTCAATATCTCCATCCAGCAAAGCTGGGATAGATGGTTTCCTATATATCCCTGACATTCTGTGAATGATCGTTCATAGCTGCTTTATAGGTGTCTCAGGGCCCAGGGTTCCACAAAATCTTCAACTATCCCTCTTTGCATTTTTAATTACATGTACTCTCCTTGCTACTGCTCTTTCCTTTTTATACTCCATAACATTATCTAACATTGGGTACTTTCTTAATTTCCTGTAAGCTCTATTTCTGTTTCTTACTGCTATATCACAATTTTTATTCCACCACGGAACTAATGCTCGAGCCTTAGGAACATTCTGTAGTGGAATAGTCAACTGAGCAACTTTATGAATTATAGAACAGAGGGATTCATTCCAATCATCTATGGAGCCCTCACTATTAATCTCTTCTATTATATCCACAGCTTTCTCCTGGTACTCATCCCAATGGGCTAAAGAAAAATTATACCTAGCAGACCTCTCCTCAACTTCTACTAGCAAATTTCTACCAAATCTACATAATATAGGATCGTGATCACTTCCTAATGTGCATCTGTCCATAACATCCCATTCCCCAACCCTAGCTAAGTTTGAGGAAGTGATAGATAAGTCTAAGTGACTACAAGTATTCTTTACAATATTAAATCTTGTAGGTCTTCTGTCATTTAGCAGTACCATGTTGTATTTACCTAGAAACTCCTCTATTACTGCTCCATTACTATCTTTACTTTCACTACCCTATATAGGATTATGAGCATTGAAATCTCCAACCCAGATTACTGGGGATCTTACTTTATTCATAATTTCATCCAAATCTGATAACATCATATTACCTGGATTATAAAAGTTAATCAAACTTATTTGACCACGAGAGCTCCAAACCTCCACAGCCACAATTTCAAGGTTAGATTTAAAATCAAGTCTTCTAAACAGAAACAAAAGGAATTCTGCAGATGCTGGAAATTCAAGCAATACACATCAAAGTTGCTGGTGAACGCAACTTCCTTCAGTTAGTCCTGACGAAAGGTCTCGGCCTGAAACGTCGACTGCACCTCTTCTAAAGAGAAGTCCTGTTTTTAGTGAAAGTTGCACACCCTCCACCAGATTTACCCATTCTGTCAGCTCTCAAAATATCATATCCAGGGATCACAAAATCTAACTGAAACTTTAACTATGTCTCCTGTATACAGATCAAATCAGGCTTGTCTTTAAAAGTTCCAACAAATCTTTTTAATTCTTGACAATCTGCAGATAAACTTCTTGCATTCCATTGTAATATTAAAAACATCCAAATACTAATTATTGGCCTCTTCATCCACATAAAGCTCCTCCGTACTCTCTCATCCCGACAACTGGGAAGTATTCAGTGATTGTTTGTCTGTCATATACTCATGTAAATTTTTCCAGCAAAATCTGTTTTATATCAAGGAATCTCTTTGCAGTGCCAACAACTACTGTTATCATATCCGACCTCTTGGCTGTAGTTTTAGCCCCGACCAGTACATCAACAACAAACGCCAAGAAAGACTCTTTAGTCATCAACATGTCTGAAGGAACCATAGTTGGAGAACTCGGAATGAACTGACTCCCCATCATTCCAATCTTTTCTTTACTTATCCTTTGCTCTCTATCAACTTTTTTTACTGCCTCAGCATATGATATTTTTTGTTGGATACTAACATCCTGAGTCTGCTTTGCCTTACTAAAATACTTACATCCTCTGAACGCCACTATATGGTCCCCTCCACAGTTACTGCATTTAGGCACCGCTGCCTTACATGCTTTAATATCATGATCCTCTCCACATTTCATGCATCTTCTTTTACCTCGACATGAACCAGCAACATGTCCAAATCTCTGGCAATTATAACAGCGCAAGAGAGGCCTAATGTATTCTCTAACTTGATAAGACATGCACCCAAGATAGACTCCAGTTGGAAGAACATCACCTGCAAAAACCAGAAGGACAGGGGAATCCCAATTACCACCTTCTCTGGATTTTAATCATTTGGCTTCAATCACCTTTAATATTGTCCAAAATTTCCTTTTCAGTCATGCTGGACCAAATACCATACACTACCCCCTAACTCCCTTCCTTTCTTTCAGAGTAATACACTCCACTGTCACAACCAATTTTCCCACCATTTTAGCACTGTTATATTGGTCAATATCTTTGCAACACGTTTTCAGCAATCCATTAGACAAAATCTTGGCCTGGAATCCTTTACCTATTTGGTTCTCTGATGCTGCTGCCACTTTCAAAGGATTAAGGGCTCTAAATCCTCCTTCCCCTTTCTTCTGACCTTTAATTTTATACAAAACTATAAATTCCTCCAATTCACCCATTTTCCTCAATTTGTTGTCCCCCATTACCTCAGGACTTTCACTTGATACACCCCTTTTTGGCTACCCTTACTTCTGGAGTATTCCACAGTCTCCCACCCTCCTCCTTCAATCTCAACCCCTCCCCCTCCCTTTTGCAGCCATAGGCTACAACCTAACCCTTTCCAAACTACTAGGCTCCTCCACGCCAAAGTCCCCACTTACTCAATCAACAGCCCCAACTGCCAGTGAGAATCTAATTTTCCCATCAGCTCACAGCCCTGGCCATCTCAGCCTTCCCAGCAAATGAATTTCTTCCTCTTTTTTGTTTTATGGCAGTTGGCAACCAGTTTTTCAGTGCATTACTGCCACCTGCTAGACTTGTGGTGTTCCAACCAAATGTGTCCTGGAGTTCTCTACTTTAGACAATCAGCCTGCTCCAGTAGCATCACTCTGTAGTTGCAATTCCTCGTGAATGCTTAATGCACTCATTAGATAATGCTGCAAACTGCTATTCTTCCCTAATTTTGTCAATGTTTTACCTCAATTACATTGATTTCATCCACATCACTTGTAAGACTAAAATCATCTTGTTAAAGAAAGTAATTATCGCACGTTTTCTTTTAAAATTGCTGTTTTCCCAAGTCTATCTGCTTTTTCAGGTTTTCCTTTTCTTGGATCATAGCCTGCAGTACTTTACTGAGACCTCGGAGTTCTTCTTCATTTGCTTCCATGTTTTCATTTTATAATCTGAAAGCAGATAATTCACTTTGCAACAAATTCCTTTTCCTTTTGTATCCTTCTAATAATTTCCTCCATTTTCCAATCTCTTTTCCAACTCACAGTTGTTCTTGTCGGGTACTTCTATTTGTTGTTAGAGTTCTGCACATTTACCTTGGGCTTCAACCATAAAACCTGAGGATTTTCCTTAAGTTCTGAGACAAATTTCAGAAATTCTTGACCATTTGCGATAAGTATACTGCCATTAAGATTCCATCTCCCATGCCTGTGAACTGTTGTATCCTCCATTCAGAGTTTCCTTGACTTCTTCCCACCTAATTCCTTTAATACCAAGATACTCTTCTGCAGACTTGACGATAATTTTAACTTTCTCAGTTCTTTTACTTGTTTGCGCTGAACAATTAATTGCATCCACCATAAGTATGGAATCTTTTCTACTCATTAATAGTGTATCCTTATTTTTCATATTACAGCTCTCACAATTCACCAGTTTATTATTCCCTGTATTTGCTTGCTTGACAGCCTTTTTCTCAGCAAATTCTTTCACTGCCTCTGCATAACTGATTCCATGAGTTACTTTTACATATTGTATCTCAGCTGCCTTCTTGCTATAAATGCACCCTTGATAAGCTGTGCTATGTTCCTCACCACAATTGCAGCATTTCAGCCTAGTTCCTGCTTCAGATTTCCCATATTCATGTTCTCCAGCGCATCTCCCACATCTTTGTTTTGCTCTGCAGACCGCCGCAATGTGCCCGAATTTCTGACATTTATAGCATCTTAAAGGCGGTGGTATATATATTCTAACCACATAACACATATACCCTAAGTAAACATTAGTCGGCAATCTCTCTTCATCAAAGTTAATCATTACTCAAACTATCACACTTTTCCCTGTTTCTTGTAACTTTCAAAACGTTTGGCCTCAATAACTTTTGCTCCTTTTATGTTCTGTTTAATCTCATCCATAGTAACTTTTGTTGGTATCCCCAAAATAACTCCTCTAGTCCACTTTCTATTGTTGGGTATTGAGCATTGTACTTCTTTGCCGTCTATTTTACTTAATCTTATCACTTTACCTTGCTGAGAACTATCCCGACAAATCACTAATAGCGATCCATTTTGTAAAATCTTTGCTTTTTTAATCTCGCCTATAACTGTGTTGAGCATCTTCGTCAAACAAATCAGGTTCCAATCACCAAAAGACACCCCATCTTCACTTAGTTCTATAATTGCTTTAATCTCATCTTCTTCCCATTGTTTTGCTGTCCTGTTTTGATCATCTGCTGACTCCTCAGAGTTTGATATCCCGTACCTCTGCTTTCTTTTCTTCCTTTTTCAATTCCATTCCTCATTCCCGCCAACCTCCATCTCTAGTTCACTTCCACTCTTGCCAAAAACTTCCTTCAACAGTTTGGCTCTTTCCTTGATGTTCTCTCTCTCTGCCATTTTCCAGTGAGCTCCACAATCAACTCTCCCACTCCCCACCTGCAGCAAATGAAGTTCTGTCTGTCTGTATCTTGTTTTCCCTTTCCCCTCCCTGTCCCATCTCTCTTGCCACATTCGGTTGACTTTTTCCCAGATTACACACTTAACCTCTGCTCTGCTTTACTGATACTAATGGGCATTTCCACATTTTCTTTAACACCCTCTTTGCCAACTCATCCACCCTCTCATTCCCCTTCACCCCTACATGTGCTGGAACCCATAGAAATTTTACCTGACCTCCCTGATTTGCAATTCTTGTAACTAACTGAAGGACTTCATAAAGTACATCTTGCCGACTGTTTGTGTGAAAAGACCTTAAACTTGCTAGAACTGAGGATGAATCTGAACATATCAATGCTTTGGCTTGTCTGGCTTTCTGCACACATTGCAACGCAACCAACACTGCCAGCAACTCCACTGTAAACACCCCTAACTTATTAGATGTTCTTCTGCTGATTCCAATTTCTTTTGCTGGTATTACCACCCCAAACCCCGTCACTCCTGTTTCAGGTTCCTTTGCACCATCCGTATAAATGTGAGTATAATCACTATACTTTTCCATCACATGACAGTTAAATGCATTTACCAAATCTGTTTTATATCTTTCTTTCCTTTTTACCTCTAACAAATGCCAGTCTATGTCAGGCCATACAAGCTTCCATGGAACTACAACCGGATAAACTACTGAAGGACTTATCCTCAGATCAAATACTCCACATTCTTTCGCGATATTATTCCCTACCCGACTAAAGGTATCCCTCTGAAACCTCCCATTTTCCCAGCACTCCTGCAACACTCCTTCAGTAGGGTGAGAATCATTGTGCCCCTGCAAGTTAGCCCAGTAGTTTGCCATCAGTTGCATCCTTCTTTGTTCCAAAGGCATTATTCCCATTTCTACCTGTAGTGCTGACACTGGTGACGTTTTAAAAGCCCCACTGCACACTCTCAAGGCCTGAGCCTGAATCACATCCAGTTTCCTTATAAGAGACCTAGCTACTGATCCATATGCTGTATTTCCATAATCCAATACAGATCTTACTAAAGCCACATACATTCTCTTCAAAGCTGAACAACTTGCTCCCCATTCCCTACCAGTCAAACATCTCATCACATTTATTACTTTTTTTACATTTCTCAACTTTCCTGTTATGGTCTGCCCATGTTAATCGTGAATCAAATATAACTCCCAGAAATTTAAATGATGCAACCCTTTCTAATTTAACCCCATACATTCTTAACTTCTTCCCTACCTCAACCCTTTTCCTGGTAAAAAAAATACAGTTTGAGTTTTACCTACTGAAAATCTACATCCCCAATCATAACCCCACTCCACCACTTCATCAATTGCTTCTTGTAGTTTCCTGATTATATGGTCCATGTTCCTGCCTCTTTTCCACAAGGCCCCATCATCCGCAAACAGTGACCTACCTATATCCACTGGTACCTTTGTGAAGATATCATTGATCATAATGATGAAAAGTAACGGGCTAATCACACTACCTTGAGGTGTGCCATTTTCCACGATGTACTGTTTTGATAATTCTGATCCAATCCGAACTTGAATTTTTCTACCAAAAAATCTTTAATCCAATTAAAAACTCTCCCAACCCCCATCTTGTGCAGTTTAACTAATAATCCTTCCTTCCACATCATATCATAGGCTTTTTCAATGTCAAAGAACACTGCCACTACTGACACTCTATTTGCCTGGGCCTTCCTGATTTCAGTCTCTAACATAATCACCGAGTCCATGGAAGTCCTTTCCTTTCTAAAACCACTCTGATAATTTGCCAGCATTCCCCTTTTCTCAAGCTCATGATAACATTTCTGTTATCATCCTTTCCATTATCTTACACATACTTGATGTTAATGCAATTGGTCTGTAGCTAGTGGGTTTTGACAGATCCTTGCCAGGCTTCCTTATTGGAATTACTACTGCTTCTTTCCATGCACTTGGTAATCTTCCCTCCTCCCACACTCTGTTATAAAAATGCAGCAACTTCAAGAGCGCTCCTTCTCCTAGATTTTTTAGGATCACAGAGCATATCAGATCTTTCCCTGGGGAGGTTGGTCTCGATCTCTTTATTGCTCTCACCATTTCTGCTAATGTAAATGGATCATCAATTATATCATCTGTTCCTTCCCTCCTGCTTAACACACCTGGGTGTTGGCTCATTATTCTTTCCCTTCTTCTTCTCCCTTCTTCAGACAAATTTTCTGAACTGTGTATCAGTACAAATGACTTGGCCATGACCTCAGCCTTATCCCTACTGGAGACTGCAGTTTCCTCCTCAGATATCATTACTGGATATTCCCATTCCCTCCTATCTCCTCCCATCCTCTTAATCATTCCCCATATCTCTCCCACAGGTGTTGTTCTTCCTACCTTGTCGCAAAAACTCCTCCAACTTGCCCTTTTAGCTTGACGTATAGTTCTTCTCACCACTGCCTGTGCTTTCTTATATTGAACCAAATGCTGCATATTATGGGTTCTTTTAACTAGCCTGAATGCTCTATTTCTGTTTTTCACAGCCTGACAACATTCCTCTGTCCACTATGGTACCAGTTTTCTATTCATCCTATTTTTACTCCTAGGTATAGATCCTTCTGCTGCCATGATAATTGCTGAAGTCACCTGACTGTTTAATTCATCTACATTTCCAGAAATATCAATCTTTGTCAACCCTTCTTCACTCAACTTCTGGAACTTACCCCAAACAGCATTTTCAAACACCCACTTTGGGGTTCCGCCACCTGGTCTTACTTCAACTCTTTCACCCACTGAACACAAAACTGGGTAGTGATCACTGCCTACTGTTGAAGTAGTCCAAACTCCCCAGTTACTAATGCCAGCCAAGGTATTAGACACTAATGTAATATCTAACACTGACTCAGTTCCTGTTGTTATATCTATCCTTGTGCCACTACCATCATTCATACACACCAAATCCCTTTCTTCCATCAAATCCTCAATTACCTTTCCATTTGGATCTGTAATCTGATCCCCCCATATTGTGCTATGAGCATTGAAATCTGCACACCACACTACTTTATGTCTGTTTTGTCCTTGTATCTTTAATAGGCTGTCCAAATCCAACCTTTTACATGGATTGTAGTAGTTAATTATAACCACTCCCTCCCCTCTCTCCCACACTTCCACCACTATGTATTCCTGATCATCTCCTTTCTCCAGTACCCTATATGGTATACCTTGCTTGATTAACATAGCACAACCCACTCCTCCCCCTAGATTTCTATCTTTCCTTATCATTGTATACCCATGTACCACAAAGTCTAAAGTTGGTTTCAACCAAGTTTCCTGAATACACACTACATCCGGTTTTACAACCATTTCTTTAATAAAGTGCTTGAATTCCTGGCTATTGGCCAGTAAGCTTCTTGCATTCCATTGTAAAAGAATCACCATAATTAGTATTAACCAACACATTACACTTCTTGGCTTGACTGATTACTGAGGTTCTCCCTCACTTCCTCCCATGTCAGTCCTACTAACCCTAAATGGTTCACTGCTGCTTTTACCACCAGCTGAATTTTGTCACTTTTTGACTTTACCTCAGCCGTACTATTAATCACTCCTGCAATGAATGTTACTAGAGCCTTTTTGTCTACATAAATCCTGTCATTTGTTCTTTGTTGCATCTCTCGTATCCCTATTGCTCCCTGTTCATTAGGAGCATTATTCTGTTCTCTTGACATTCTTACAGCTTCTGCATAAGTGATCTTTCTTTTCACTCTATTTCTTGAATTTTAGTCTCCCGCCTGACAACGTCACACCCACTATATGCAACATTATGAGCTCCTCCACAATTGCAGCATTTTGGTTGAACTCCTGTTCCGCACTTTCCATATTCATGATCACCCCCACATCTAGCACATCTCCTCTGCCTTTTACAGTTTTTAGCCACGTGTCCAAACATTTGACAATTATAGCACCTCAGTGGCTTTGGCACATACACCCTTACTGGGTAACTCATGAAACCCAGGAACACCTTCCTTGGCACTCTTTCTTCTTCAAATTCAATCAATACTGATTCACTTTCCTTTTTCACTCCCTCCTTTGTTTCCAGTCTTTGAACATTCATTACTTTTCCTCCTTTGATATTCCTCTATCTCCTCCATATTTATACTCATTGGTATCCCCATGATCACTCCTTTACAACCACTGTTTTGTGCTCCCACCCTCCCAGTGTATTCCACCTTGCATTTTCCTATCTCTTTTAGCTTGAGTGCTTTCTCAAGTTGTTCCTCATTCACACAGCTTATCAATAAGTTGCCATCATTAAGGACTTCTGCAAATACTATTTCCCCTACCTTATTTATCAGAGTTGCTGCTAGCACAAACAGGTTAATTTTCTTCATATGTCCCTAAGCCTTCTCATTAAACCTAATTATGACAACACCTCCTCTCTGAGCTTGTTCATCTTCCTCACTTTCAGAGCTTTCTCCACTATCATTTCTTATTCTTTTATTCCCTTTGTCTTGGTTTTTATTCATCTAACCCCTCACTACCTCCTCATTCCCTTTATTTCTCCCTTCACAATAATCCACCTCTCCCCAGCTGCCTACCTCTGGTCCCAAGTCTCTATCCCTCCTTCTCCACTTTCTTTCCCTCAACCCCACCTCTTATCTTGTCCACCATTACCAGACCCACACAACCCCCTCCCAGCAATTTCCAATCCTTCCCCACTCTCTTTCCCTCAACAGGTTCCAAAGCACCTTCACACATCAAGCAAAACACAGCCAGCTTCCAGTCAAGCCAATCTCCTTCCCCAGTCCAGCAAATGAAGTAGAACCAAGGAGCTATTTATGTAGCCAGCCCAAAATGAGAATCAGGTGCCTCAATTAGAGCACCCAACAGTTCAAGGGAAAACCGGAAAACCTGGAATAAGGAATCATAGACCGGACCGTGAACCGGAATGCTGACTTCACGGACCGGACCATGACACTTTAGTGATTACAGCTCAGCATATAATACCATCATCCTCTCAAAACTGATCAATAAACTCGAAGACCTGGTCCTCAATACCTTATTGTGCCGTTGGATCCTGGATTTCCTCACTTGTAGACCCCAATCAGTCAGATTGTCAAAAACATCTCCTCCACATTCTCCATTAGCACAGGAGCACCTCAGGGATGTATACTTAGCCCCCTGCTCTATTCCCTTCATACCTATGACTGTGTGGATAAGCACAGCTCCAACACCATTTACAAGTTTCCTGACAACACCTGTTGTGGGCTGTATCAAAGGTGGTGACAAATCAGCATACAGGAGGGAGATTGAACATTTGTCTGAGTGGTGTAATAACAACAACCTCTCACTCAATGTCCATAAGACCAAGGAGAGGAAAACCAGAGGTCCATGAGCCAGTAATCAGTGGAGGATCAGAGGTGGAGAGGGTCAGTAACTTTAAATTCCTAGATGTCACCATCTCACAGGAGCTGTCCTAGACCCAACATATAAATATTATTGTGAAGAAAGCACAACAGCGCATCTACTTCCTCAGGAGTCTGTGGAGATTGAGCATGTCATCAAAAGCCTTGGCAAACTTCTATAGATGTGTGGTAGACAGTGTGCTGACTGGCTGCATTATGGCCTGGTATGGGAACACCAATACCTCTGAGCAGAAAATCCTACAAAAGGTAGTGGATTCGGCCCAGTACATCACGAGTAAAATCCTCCCAAGCATTGAGCACATCTACATAGAAACGTAGAAACATTGAAAATAGGTGCAGGAGTAGGCCATTTGGCCCTTCGAGCCTGCACCGCCATTTATTATGATCATGGCTGATCATCCAACTCAGAACCCTGTATCAGCCTTCACTCCATACCCCTTGATCCCCCTAGCCACAAGGGCCATATCTAACTCCCACTTAAATATAGCCAATGAACTGGCCTCAACTGTTTCCTGTGGCAGAGAATTCCACAGATTCACCACTCTCTGTGTGAAGAAGTTTTTCCTCATCTCGGTCCTAAAAGGCTTCCCCTTTATCCTCAAACTGTGACCTTTCGTTCTGGACTTCCCCAACATCAGGAACAATCTTCCTGCATCTAGCCTGTCCAATCCCTTTAGGATTTTATATGTTTCAATCAGATCCCCCCTCAATCTTCTAAATTCCAATGAGTATAAGCCTAGTTCATCCAGTCTTTCATCATATGAAAGTCCTGCCATCCCAGGAATCAATCTGGTGAACATTCTTTGTACTCCCCCTATGGCACGAATGTCTTTCCTCAGATTAGGGGACCAAAACTGCACACAATACTCCAGGTGTGGTCTCACCAAGGCCTTGTACAACTGCAGTAGTACCTCCCTGCTCCTGTACTCGAATCCTCTCGCTATAAATGCCAGCATACCATTCGACTTTTTCACCGCCTGCGGTACCCACATGCCCACTTTCAATGACTGGTGTATAATGACACCCAGGTCTCGTTGCACCTCCCCTTTTCCTAATCGGCTACCATTCAGATAATAATCTGTTTTCCTATTTTTGCCACCAAAGTGGATAACCTCACATTTATCCACATTAAATTGCACCTGCCATGCATTTGCCCACTCACCCAACCTATCCAAGTCACCCTGCATCCTCTTAGCATCCTCCTCACAGCTAACACTGCCGCCCAGCTTCGTGTCATCTGCAAACTTGGAGATGCTGCATTTAATTCCCTCATCCAAGTCATTAATATATATTGTAAACAACTGGGGTCCCAGCACTGAGCCTTGCAGTACCCCACTAGTCACTGCCTGCCATTCTGAAAAGGTCCCGTTTATTCCCACTCTTTGCTTCCTGTCTGCTAACCAATTCTCTATCCACATCAATACCTTACCCCCAATACCATGTGCTTTAAGTTTGCACACTAATCTCCTGTGTGGGACCTTGTCAAAAGCCTTTTGAAAATCCAAATATACCACATCCACTGGTTCTCCCCTATCCACTCTACTAGTTACATCCTCAAAAAATTCTATGAGATTCGTCAGACATGATTTTCCTTTCATAAATCCATGCTGACTTTGTCCGATGATTTCACCGCTTTCCAAATGTGCTGTTATCACATCTTTGATAACTGACTCTAGCATTTTCCCCACCACCGACGTTAGGCTAACCGGTCTATAATTCCCCGGTTTCTCTCTCCCTCCTTTTTTAAAAAGTGGGGTTACATTAGCCACCCTCCAATCCTCAGGAACTAGTCCAGAATCTAACGAGCTTTGAAAAATTATCACTAATGCATCCACTATTTCTTGGGCTACTTCCTTAAGCACTCTGGGATGCAGACCATCTGGCCCTGGGGATTTATCTGCCTTTAATCCCTTCAATTTACCAAACACCACTTCCCTACTAACATGTATTTCGCTCAGTTCCTCCATCTCACTGGACCCTCTGTCCCCTACTATTTCTGGAAGATTATTTATGTCCTCCTTAGTGAAGACAGAACCAAAGTAATTATTCAATTGGTCTGCCATGTCCTTGCTCCCCATAATCAATTCACCTGTTTCTGTCTGTAGGGGACCTACATTTGTCTTTACCAGTCTTTTCCTTTTTACATATCTATAAAAGCTTTTACAGTCAGTTTTTATGTTCCCTGCCAGTTTTCTCTCATAATCTTTTTTCCCTTTCCTAATTAAGTCCTTTGTCCTCCTCTGCTGAACTCTGAATTTCTCCCAGTCCTCAGGTGAACCACTTTTTCTGGCTAATTTGTATGCTTCTTCTTTGGAATTGATACTATCCCTAATTTCTCTTGTCAGCCACGGGTGCACTACCTTCCTTGATTTATTCTTTTGCCAAACTGGGATGAACAATTGTTGTAGTTCATCCATGCAATCTTTAAATGCTTGCCATTGCATATCCACCGTCAATCCTTTAAGTGTCATTTGCCAGTCTATCTTAGCTAATTCACGTCTCATACCTTCAAAGTTACCCCTCTTTAAGTTCAGCACCTTTGTTTCTGAATTAACTATGTCACTCTCCATCTTAATGAAGAATTCCACCATATTATGGTCACTCTTACCCAAGGGGCCTCTCACGACAAGATTGCTAATTAACCCTTCCTCATTGCTCAAAACCCAGTATAGAATAGCCTGCTCTCTCGTTGGTTCCTCGACATGTTGGTTCAAAAAACCATCCCGCATACATTCCAAGAAATCCTCTTCCTCAGCACCTTTACCAATTTAGTTCACCCAATCTACATGTAGATTGAAGTCACCCATTATAACTGCTGTTCCTTTATTGCACACATTTCTAATTTCCTGTTTAATACCATCTCCAACCTCACTACTACTGTTAGGTGGCCTGCACACAACTCCCACCAGCGTTTTCTGCCCCTTAGTGTTATGCAGCTCTACCCATATCGATTCCACATCTTCCCGGCTTATGTCCTTCCTTTCCATTGCGTTAATCTCCTCTTTAAACGTTGCCATAAGAAAGCAGGATCCAAAGATCCCCACCACCCAGGCATTGTTCTTTTCTCGCTGCTGCCATCAGGTAGAAGGTACAGGTGCCTCAGGACTCACACCACCAGGTTCAAGAACAGTTACTACCCCTCAACTATCAGGCTCTAGAATAAAAGGGGATAACTACACTCATTTAAAGACTCTTATCTTGTTATTTCATGTTCATTATTTGTTGATATTTATTTATATCTGAATTTGAACAATTTGTTGTCCATTTATCCTGATTACAGTTACTGTTCCATAGATTTGCAAAGTATGCCAGAGAAAAAAGATCCCATGGTTGTATGTACCGACAAGCATGTACTCTGATAATAAATTTTACTTTGACACCTCCAGTTCCATTTCATCCTCACCTCAAGTCCCACCTTAGACCTTGTATTTGGTGTTCAGCGTTGATCTCTCTCCATGTGGCTATGTCTTACTTGATAATACTCCTGTGAATCACATTGAAATATATAACCGGAATAACGACAATTAAGAGACACCATTGTTGGTACTGATTTCAATCAAGTACCTACAGCAGGATTTAATATTGGGGTATTAATATTAACAATGTATACAGTTTCCCTAAATTCCTCAAAGTCAAAGTAAATGCAAGTTCATTGTTCCTTGAAAGTGGCTGTACAGGCGGATAAGGTGATTAAGGTGGCTTATGGAATGCTTGCTTTTATTAGTCAAGTCACTGATTACAAATGTCTGGAGGCTATGTTACAACTTTAGAGAAGTCTGGTTAGACCACATCTAAGGTATTATGTACAGTGCTGATCGCCCCACTATAGGAAGGATGTTGAGGCTTTGGAGAGGGTGCAGAAGAGATTTACCAGGATGCTGCCCGGTCTAGAGGGCATGTGCCAAAACAAGATTCTGGATAAACTTGGGTTGTTTTCCCTGGAGTGCTGGAGGCTGAGGGGAGACCTGATAGAGGTTTACAGATTACGAAAAGCATTGATAGGGTGGACAAGGAGTATCTGTTTCCCAGGGTAGAAATATCTAATACGGGAGGGCATGCATTGAAGGTGAGAGGGGGTAGGTTCAAGGGGGATGTGAGGGGTAAGTTTTTTTTTTATAAAAACTCAGTGGTGGATGCCTGGAATGTTCTGCCTGATATTGTGATAAAGGCAAATATACTGGAGGCTTTTAAGAGATGTTTGGAAAGGTACATGGATGCAAGGAAGATAGAGGGATATGGACATGGTGTAGGTAAGAAGGAGTAGTGTTGGGGTGTTTTTAATTTGCTGTTTGGCTGGTTCAGCACAACGTTGTCGGCCAAAGGGCCAGTTCCTGTGCTGTACTTTATGTTTCTATGTAAATTTATTGTCAAAGTACACAGGTTAATTTTTTTGCAGGCATATCAAAGTTTAAAGTATAATTTATCATCAAAATACAAATATGCCATCATATACAACCCTGATATTCATTATGTTGCAGGCATACACAGCAAATTCAAGAAACATAATAGAATCATTGAAAGACCACACCCAACAGGATAGACAAAAAATCAATGCGCAAAAGAAAAAGATACTAATAAATAAGCAATAAATATCAAGAACATGAGATGAAGGGTCCTTGAAAGTGAGTCCATAGGCTGTGCGAACAGTTCAGTGTTGGGGCAAGTGAAGTTAACCCTTTAGATCAAGAGCCTGATTGGTGAGGAGTAATAATTGTTCCTGAACCTGGTGGTGTGAGTCCTGAGGCTTCTGCACCTTCTTCCTGATGGCTCAGTGAGAAGACAGCATGATCTGGGCAGTGGGAATCATTTATCATGAAAGCTGCTTTTGTGTGGCAGTACTCTTTGTATATGTGCTCAGTGATGGTGAGGACTTTACCCGTGGTGGATTGGGGCTGTGTCCACCACTCAGTTAGGATTGGTATTGGTTTATTATTGTCATATATACAGTGAAAAGCTTGATAAAATCATTACACAGTGCATTTGGTAGAATAAAGTAGAATGATAATGCAGAATAAAGTGTAAATGCTACCAACAAAGTACAGTGCCAGTTAATGATTAAGAGCAGATAGTGATATTAGGAGTACATCATAGACACCCAGCCTTCTGGATAGCCAAATCTGCGCCAGGTGCATCGAGCTGCAGCTCCTTAGGGACCAGGTTAGGGAACTGGAGATGTAGCTCGATGACCTTCGTCGGGTCAGGGAGAGTGAGGAGGTGATAGAGAGGAGTTATAGGCAGGTAGTCTCTCCGGGGCCTGGGAAGATGGATAAGTGGGTAACAGTCAGGAGAGGGAAGGGCAGGAGTCAGAGGCTAGAGAGAACCCCAGTGGCTGTCCCACTTGACAATAAGTACTCCTGTTTGAGTGCTGTTGAGAGGAACAGCCTACCTGGGGGAAGCAACAGTGGCTGCGCCTCTGGCACAGAGTCTGGCCCTGAGACTCAGAAGGGTAGGGAAAGGAAGAGGATGGCAGCAGTGATAGGGGACTCTAGAGTTAGAGGGTCAGACAGGCAATTCTGTGGACACAGGAGAGAAACACGGATGGTGGTTTGCATCCCAGCTGTCAGGCTCCGGGATGTTTCTGATCATGTCCACGATATCCTGAAGTTGGAAGGAGAGCAGCCAGAGGTTGTGGTACGTATTAGTACCAACGACATAGGCAGGAAAAGGGAGCAAGTCCTGAAAGTAGACTATAGGGAGTTAGGAAGGAAGTTGAGAAGCAGGACCACAGGTAATAATCTCGGGATTACTGCCTGTGCCACGTGACAGTGAGTGTAGGAATAGAATGAGGTGCAGGATAAATGTGTGGCTGAGGGATTGGAGCAGGGGGCAGGGATTCAGATTTCTGGATCATTGGGACCTCTTTTGGGGCAGGAGTACCTGTACAAAAAGGACGGGTTGCACTTGAATCCCAGGGGGACCAGTATCCTGGTGGGAAGGTTTGCTAAGGCTATTGGGGAGAGTTTAAACTAGGATTGCTGGGGGATGGGAACCAAACTGAAGTGACGGAGGAAGAGACGGTTGGCTCACAAATAGAGAAAGCTTGGAGACAGTGCGAGAGGGAGGATAGGCAGGTGATAGAGAAGTGATGTGCCCAGACCGATGGTTTGAGATGTGTCTATTTTAATGCAAGGAGTATTATGAACAAAATGGATGAGCTTAGAGAGTGGATCAGTACTTGGAGCTATGATGTTGTGGCCATTACAGAGACTTGGATGGCTCAGGGGTAGGAATGGTTACTTCAAGTACCAGGTTTTAGATGTTTCAGAAAGGACAGGGAGGTAGGCAAAAGAGGTGGGGGCGTGGCACTGTTGATCAGAGATAGTATCATGGCCATAGAAAAGGAGGAAAACATGCAGGGATTGTCCACAGAGTCTCTGTGGATGGGCGTTAGGAACAGGAAGAGGTCAATAACTCTACTGGCTGTTTTTTATAGACCACCCAATAGTAACAGGGACATCGAGGAGCAGATAGGGAGACAGATTCTGGAAAGGAATAATAACAACAGGGTTGTCGTGGTGGGAGATTTTAATTTCCTAAGTATTGATTGGCATGTCCCTAGAGTGAGGGGTTTAGATGGGGTGGAGTTTGTTAGGTATGTTCAAGCAGGTTTCTTGACACAATATGTAGATAAGCCTAGAAGGAGAGGCTGTACTTGATCTGGTGTTGGGAAATGAACCTGGTCAAGTGTCAGATCTCTCAGTGGAAGAGCATTTTGGAGATAGTGATCACAACTCTCTCTCCTTTACGATAGCATTAGAGAGGGATAGGAACAGACAAGTTAGGAAAGCGTTTAATTGATGACAATAACCTATCCCTCAACGTCAGCAAGACAAAGGAATTGGTTGTTGACTTCAGAATGAGCAGCGGACCGCACGATCAAATTTACATCGGTGGTGTGCAAGTGGAACAGGTCAAAAGCTTTAAGTTCCTCGGGGTCAATATCACAAATGACCTGACTTGGTCCAACCAAGCAGAGTCCACCGCCAAGAAGACCCACCAGCACCTTTACTTCCTGAGAAAACTAAAGAAATTTGGCCTGTCCCCTAAAACCCTCACTAATTTTTATAGATCCACCATAGAACTCATTCTTCTAGGGTGCGTCACAACCTGGTATGGAAGTTGTCCTGTCCAAGACCGAAAGAAGCTGCAGAAGATTGTGAACACGGCACAGCACATCACACAAACCAATCTTCCATCCTTGGACTCACTTTACACCGCACACTGTCAGAGCAGTGCTGCCAGGATAACCAAGGACACGACCCACCCAGCCAATACACTTTTTGTCCTTCTTCCCTCCGGGAGAAGGCTCAGGAGCTTGAAGACTCGCACAGCCAGATTTGGCAACAGCTTCTTTCCAAAAGTGATAAGACTGCTGAATGGATCCTGACCCAGATCTGGGTCGTACCCTCCAAATATCCGGACCTGCCTCTTGGTTTTTTTGCACTACCTTACTTTCCATTTTTCTATTTTCTATTTATGAGTTATAATTTAAATTTTTAATATTTACTATCGATTTGTAATCCAGGGAGCGTGAAGCACAGAATCAAATATCACTGTGATGATTGTACGCTCTAGTATCAATCGTTTGGCAACAATAAAGTAAAGTAAATTGGAGTAAATGGAAATATGAGGCTATCAGGCAGGAACTTGGAAGCATAAATTGGAAACAGATGTTCTCAGGGAAATGTACGGAAGAAGTGTGGCAAATGTTCAAGGGATATTTGTGTGGAGTTACGCACAGGTACATTCCAATGAGACAGGGAAAGGATGGTAGGGTACAGGAACCGTGGTGTACAAAGGCTGTTGTAAATCTAGTCAAGAAGAAAAGAAGAGCTTACGAAATGTTCAAAAAGCTAGGTAATGATAGAGATCTAGAAGATTATAAGGCTAGCAGGAAGGAGCTTAAGAAAGAAATTAGGAGAGCCAGAAGGGGCCATGAGAAGGCCTTGGCAGACAGGATTGAGGAAAATCCCAAGGCATTCTGTAAGTATGTGAAGAGGAAGAGGATAAGACGTGAGAGAATAGGACCAATCAAACGTGACAGTGGAAAAGTGTGTATGGAACCAGAGGAGATAGCAGAGGTACTTAATGAGTACTTTGCTTCAGTATTCACTACGGAAAAGGATCTTGGTGATTGTAGTGATGACTTACAGCGGACAGAAAAGCTTGAGCATGTAGATATTAAGAAAGAGGATGTGCAGGAGCTTTTGGAAAACATCAAGTTGGATAAGTCACCGGGACCAGACAAGATGTACCCCAGGCTACTGTGGGAGGCGAGGGAGGAGATTGCTGAGCCTCTGGCGATGATCTTTGCATCATCAATGGGGATGGGAGCAGTTCCGGAGGATTGGAGGGTTGCGGATGTTGTTCCTTTATTCAAGAAAGGGAGTAGAGATAGCCCAGGAAATTATACACCAGTGGGTCTTACTTCTGTGATTGGTAAGTTGATGGAGAAGATCCTGAGAAGCAGGATTTATGAATATTTGGAGAGGCATAATATGATTAGGAATAGTCAGCATGGCTTTCTGAAAGGCAGGCCATGCCTTACGAGCCTGATTGAATTTTTTGAGGACGTGACTAAACACATTGATGATGGTAGAGCAGTAGATGTAGTGTATATGGATTTCAGCAAGGCATTTGACAAGGTCCCCATGCAAGGCTTATTGAGAAAGTAAGGAGGCATCGGATCCAAGTGGACATTGCTTTGTGGATCCCGTACTGGCTTGCCCACAGAAGGCAAAGAGTGGTTGTAGATGGGTCATAATCTGTATGGAGGTCAGTGACCAGTGGTGTGCCTCAGGGATCTATTACCCCTACTCTTCGTGATTTTTATAATGACCTGGATGAAGAAGTGGAGGGATGTGTTAGTAAATTTGCTGATGACACAAAGGTTGGGGGTGTTGTGGATAGTGTGGAGGGCTGTCAGAGGTTACAGCGGGACATTGATAAGATGCAAAACTGGGCTGAGAAGCGGCAGATGGAGTTCAACCCAGATAGGTGTGAGGTGGTTCATTTTGGCAGGTCAAATATGCTGATAGAATGTAGTTTTAATGGTACGATTCTTGGCAGTGTGGAGGATCAGAGGGATCTTGTTGTGTGAGTCCATAGGACACTCAAAGCAGGTTGACTCTGTGGTTAAGAAAGCGTATGGTGATTTGGCCTTCATCATTCGTGGGGTTGAGTTTCGGAGCCGTGAGGTAATGCTACAGCTATAAAGGACCCTGGTCAGACTCCAATTGGAGGACTGTGCTCAGTTCTGGTCGCCACACTAGAGGAAGGATGTGGAAACCGTAGTAAGGGTGCAGAGGAGATTTACAAGGATGTTGCCTGGATTGGGGAGCATGCCTTATGAGAATAGGTTGAGTGAACTTGGCCTTTTTTCCTTGGAGCGACGGAGGGTGAGAGGTGACCTGATATAGGTGCATAAGATGATGAGAGGCATTGATCATGTGGGTAGTCAGAGGCTTTTTCCCAGGGCTAAAATGGCAAGCACGAGAGGGCACAGTTTTAAGGTGCTTGGAAGTAGGTAGAGAGGAGATATCAGGGGTACGTTTTTTTACGCAGGGAGTGGTGAGTGTGTGGAATGGGCTGCTGGCAACGGTGGTGGAGGTGGATACAATGGGGTCTTTTAAGCAACTCCTGGATAGATGTGAGCAGATGCAATTTAATGTGGATAAATGTGAGGTTATCCACTTCGGTGGCAAGAACAGGAAAACAGATTATTATCTGAATGGTGGCCGATTAGGAAAAGGGGAGGTGCAACGAGACCTGGGTGTCATTATACACCAGTCATTGAAAGTGGGCATGCAGGTACAGCAGGCAGTGAAAAAGGCGAATGGTATGCTGGCATTCATAGCAAGAGGATTCGAGTACAGGAACAGGGAGGTACTACTGCAGTTGTACAAGGCCTTGGTGAGACCACACCTGGAGTATTGTGTGCAGTTTGGGTCCCCTAATCTGAGGAAAGACATTCGTGCCATAGAGGGAGTACAAAGAAGGTTCACCAGATTGATTCCTGGGATGGCAGGACTTTCATATGATGAAAGACTGGATCAACTAGGCTTATACTCTCTGGATTTTAGAAGATTGAAGGGGAATCTTATTGAAACATATAAAATTCTAAAGGGATTGGACAGGCTAGATGTCGGAAGATTGTTCCCGATGTTGGGGAAGTCCAGAACGAGGGGCCACTGTTTGAGGATAAAGGGGAAGCCTTTTAGGACCGAGATTAGGAAAAACTTCTTCACACAGGGAGTGGTGAATCTGTGGAATTCTCTGCCACAGGAAACAGTTGAGGCCAGTTCATTGGCTATATTTAAGAGGGAGTTAAATATGGCCCTTGTGGCTACAGGGGATCAGGGGGTATGGAGGGAAGGCTGGTACAGGGTTCTGAGTTGGATGATCAGCCATGATCATACTGAATGGCGGTGCAGGCTCGAAGGGCCGAATGGCCTACTCCTGCACCTATTTTCTATGTTTCTTTGTTTCTGTGTTTCTATAGTTACATGGAGCTTAGAAATGTAGCCCACTGGTAAGCCTCAGACTCGCTCAACTCGCTTTCATCTAGGGGGAGCAGCCTTTGGCCCCGCCAAACTGGGTAATCAAGTTTGTGTGGATGCTGTGTCATGTACCCACCCCGCCAAATAACAGGCAGTACACCATATGCAATTAAATGATTACACTTTATAGATCTTACTGGAACTATGTAATTAGTAGAGATAAAATATAAGAGGAAAGTAAAAGGCGCCAAACTTATCAGAGTTCAACCACTTCATGCACACAGTTGGAGCTCAATTAACGGGGACTTCTTTCCACCATTCAATCCCCTCCGACCCCCTCGACTCACCACCTGGGACCAACCACGATGGTCAACCAGACGCTCCACACGAGTCTGTCTTCGTCTCCTCTCCTCACCGAACACCTTGGGCTTCGGACTCCTGCTCGGGGTCCGTCCCGCTGCCCAGCTTACAGCATCGCGTCTCCTCTCTTTGCCCCCATCCGCCCTCTGCGCCAAAGCCCGCGAAACACAATACTGTAGCTTATAGACACACAAGAAAGAATAACATCTATCCCAATTGGTTCATTCCCTCTCTTATCAAGAATATAACCCAAACAAGCAGAGAGAGAGAGAGAGAGAGAGAGAGAGAGAGAGAGAGAGAACTCCTTACATCGCACTTATTATAACAGAAAAGCCATTTTAATTATAACATAACAAAGAAGTCATTTTGTTAGCCTTCGCAGTAACATAAAAGAAGAAACGCCTTACAGAAAAATAGAGGGCTATGTGTGACTCTAGGTAATTTCTCAGGTAACGACATGTTCAGTACAGCTTTGTGGGCCAAAGTGCCTGTATTGTGCTGTAGGTTTTTCTATGTTTCTATATTGTACAAAAGGTCAATTCAAGAGTCTGATAACAGCAGGATAGGAGCTGTCCTTAAGCCTGGTGGTACAATCTGTCAGTTTTTGTATCTTTGGCCTGATGGGAGAGGGAAGAAGAGAGAATATCTTGGGTGGGTGGGGTCCTTGATTATGCTGACTGCTTTCCTTGATTATGCTGACTGCTTTACTGAGAAAATGAGAAGTACAGACAGAGTCTATAGAGGAGACACTGGTTCCTGTGTTGCATCGAACTGTGTTCACAACTCTGCAGTTTTGTGTTGTCACGGGCAGCATTTTTCATTGACATTGTTTCCACCCCTTCAGTCTTCTGTACACCAGCTGTTCCATTTTCAGTGACTTGCCCACAGTAATTGACCTGAACTAGCAAGTTTTGTGCCGGTTTTCATTTCTGAAACAGGTTGATTGATCTACCCCGTGGATAACTGTCCCATTCTTCATCTCAGCAGCAACTTTGATAAAGACACTCCAGCCAAAATATGAAAACAGATGGTTGGCAGAAGTTCTAGGTGGGTCAGGAGTCCCCCCTCTCAGACTTGTGTTCATGCCTGTGGCTCCTTCACACTGGAACAAAGCCATTTTGCTTTAGTCCTGTAAACTGGTTATTAGAATCGCATGTACCAAGGGATAGTGAAACACTTTTGCTTGTCTTCCTTATGAATGAGGTAGTACAAGGGAAAACAATGACAGAATGCAGAATGCAGACAAGGTGCAAGGCCACAACAAGGTAGTGTGCAAAGTCAAGAGTCCTTATTGCAACTTGCTGATGAGTATCTCACACAGATAAAATGATGGGAATGCTCAGCTCAGATGGGTTCCAAGGACAGAAACACAAAGTTTTATGTTGATGACCTTATGCCTGTTCGCCAGAACCAATTAGAAATGGCTGAGAACTAGTGAATGGACGGCACAGTAGCGTAGTGGCTTGCATAACACCTTCGAGTGCCAGTGATTGAAAGATTGGGGTTCAATTCCCTTCACCGTCTGTAAGGAGTTTGTACATCCTCCCTGTGATCTCAATGGTTTCCTCTGGGTGCTCTGGTTTCATCCCACATTCCAAAGACATACAAGTTACGGTAAGTAAATTGCAGGCATGCTATGTTAGCGCCAGAAGCGTGGCAACACTTGCGGGCTGCACCCAACATATCCTTGCACTGTATTGGTCATTGACACAAATAATGTTTCAGTGCACATGACAAATAAAGTTAATCTTTCATTTTGTATTCCACACTGAAAATGATGGGAGTACTTGGGTCAGGTAGCTTCTGAACACAAACAGAAATTTATCATTTCAAGTTGGTGGTGTTATGCCTGCTTGCCAAAACCAGTGAGAAGGTATTGCAAGTTCTGAAACATCAGCTAGGTTCACAGATTCTGCTTGGTCAGCTGAATATTTCCATCACCTGCTATGTTTAAACAAACTGCTGTAGATGGAGGAAATGTATGGTAACCTTTCTTACAAAGACCAACAGGATTGCCTGTTAAAACTTGAAGACCTAACCCAAAAGCAATCTCATGAGCAATACCACAAGTTAACATGTATGTCCCAAAGTCGAGCAAGAGTGTTACTGGGTTAATTTGCGACTGCAAGCAATCTGTAGCATGCAGCTTAGTGGCAAAATCAAGGGGAGAATAATTTAGGATTTATGTAGAATTAAATAGATGCTTGTGGGTTGGTGTAGACTCAGATACAGCACAGAAACAGGTCCACCATGTCCAGCCCAACCATCAGTCACTTGAAATGCCAGAGAAACTCAATGAATCAGGCAGAGGAAACTCCATGAATATGGAGAGGAAACAAATGTCAGATGAAGACCCTTCACAGCACTGGAAAAGAAGATGGCAGAAGCCAGAATAAGGTGTTGTTCACAGGCCTGGAGGTACTGAAAGAAGAGTGCCCGATCCAACTGTGGCCAGGAGTGATGCCCTACTCTGACCACAGTGAGGTCCCATGGATGAACAAAGTCAAAGCTTAACTTGAGAGAATGGAGGCACTTGGCATTATAATTAGAGTGAATGGACCTACTGCCTGATGTGCGGGCATTGTTCCTGTTCCCAAGCCAGATGGCACAGTGAGGATCTGTGTTGATCTAACAAAATTGAAGAATGCAGTGAGGCTGGAGAAGTTTATTCTGTCCTTTATTGAGCAAACATTTGGTATGCTGAGTTCTTCACCAAACTAGATGCAAACTCAGGGTTCTGGCAGATCCATTTAGCTCCTGAATCACAGAAGTTAACAACCTTTATAACACCACATGGTTGCTATGCTTTCAAGAGACTCCCTTTTGGTGTCTCATCACCCCCTGAACTCTTTCAGATGAGGATGAACCAAATTTTGGAGGGAGTCAAAGGAGTAGACATCCACGTGGACAACATACTCATCTTCAGAGGCTCAAGTGAGGAACATGACAAAAGAATGGAAGCTGCTTGAAGAAACTGAAACAGGTTGAAATAACACTGAACAAAATGGAGTGTGAATTTGCAAAGTTGGAGGTGAAGTTCTTAAGCCATCAACTGTCCTCAGAGGGAGTGCAACCAGATTCTGGAGTTCAGAACATGAATGTATCAGAGATCCAGTTTCCTTGGCAGAGTAAACCAGCTGGGAAAGTTAATTCCAGAATTGGCAGAGAAAACAAAGCCATTATGTGACCTCCTCTCTCAGAAGAACATTTGGACCTGGGATGCATCACAGGGGAAGTCATTCTCATCACTTAAAGCAGAGCTCATCTTTCTATCAACACTGGCGTTCTTTGATCCGAACAAAGCAACCAAGGTCTCAGCAAATGTACTGGGTGGGCACAGGAGTACATTCAGCCAGAGACTCATTCCACCGAGATGCAACACAGAGCGTCATAGGAAGTCATTCCTGCCTGTGACCATCAAACTTTACAACTCCTCCCTTGGAGGGTCAGACACCTTGAGCCAATAGGCTGGTCCTGGACTTATTACCTGGCATAATTTACATATTACTATTTAACTATTTATGGTTTTATTACTATTTATTATTTATGGTGCAACTGTAACGAAAACCAATTTCCCCCGGGATCAATAAAGTATGGCTATGACTATGTCGAACACCTCTTCCTTTGACTTAGGAGAATAAACTGCAATGCTGTATGGAAATCGGTAGCATATGCATCAAGAGCATTGACTCCTACTAAGCAGTGTTATGCCCAAATCAAAAAGTAGACATTGGATCTCGTGTGGACTTGTGAACGCTGCAGCTGTTACTTGATAGGCACTAAATTCCTACTTGAAACAGGCGACAAGCCACTTGTCAGCCTCCCCAGCTCGAAACACTTGAATGACTTACCTCCAAGTCTGCAAAGATTCAAAATGAGGCTTATGCGATTCTGTTATGACATTGAACATGTCCCCGGCAAATCTTCACAACACCAGACACTCTGTTGAGGATGCCATGCAAAAGTGAGTGGACAGAAGCTGACTCCACCCTTGTGGAAGACGCCATCTGCTTAGCTCAGGTATGTGCAAGCTTTCCTGCATCAGAGCAAAATTGGATGAAATTTGCATTGAGTTAAAAAAAAAAGGACCAAATCTGCAGTGAGGTCATGCATAGATGGACAGCTGTTCCAAAAAGAGCTCACAAACTCAGACCTTACTGGTTTGAATGCAACACACTCACCATTCTTGATTGTTTGCTGTTAAAGGGCTCCACACTTGTCATTCCAGTTTTTAAGCATCAGTCAAATCCCTCAAGGACATCAACGCATTGGAAAGTGTCACCAAGCAATCTGTGTGGTGGCCTGGTCTGAACGCACAGTTGGAAGATTATGTAAAGTAATGTGAAGCATGCAGAAAACTGCACACATATCATGCTGAACCTCTGTCCCATAGAATTCCCAGATTTTCCATGGAAAATTGTTGGCACAGACATTTAAGTTGAAAGGGGACAAATATCTTCTCACTGTGGATTACAATACATGGAATGTTGAGGTATCCAAGCTGTCCTCTACGTCCTCAGCAGCAGTTATACAGCACCTGAAAGCTGTGCTCACTCACCATGGAATACCAGAGACACTTGTGTCAGACAGTGGTTCACAATTCTACTGCTGAGAGTTCAAAGGCTTTGCTAGGGACTGAGTTCAAATTCCAGACAAGCAGTGCACAGTACCCACAGGTAAATGGAGAAGCAGAAAGAGCAGCTTGTGAATGGCTGTCAATGGGCCAGAGCCTGAGAGCAAGCCTGCCTATTCTTCTTTCCCTTCTCCAAACTCGCTTAATGGACTTAGATAAGGTGAGAAATTTTGAGACAACACAGCGTGAGAAAACAAAGAGCATGAATGATCTCAGACACAGAGCAAAATTGTTGTCGCTGCTCAGGAGTGGTGAAGCTGTTTGGGTTTCAGACCAATTCACCAGTGGAACAACAGTCCGGCAGCGTGCACCATGATCATTTGTGATCAGAACATCACAAGATGAAATCAGGTGGAACAGGCGTGCGCTCGCGCGCCTTCAAGGTCCACAAAAGTTAGAGAAAGAAATAGAGTGGCTTGATCCTTATGACAAGGACCATTTACCTGAGCGGATTCTATTCAAGAATCTCCATCTGCTCCAACGCTTCCAAGAACCTGTAGAACTGATCAGATTGTTTAATCTGTCCCACTAAAAAGGTATACTCTTAATAACTTAGAGTGAGTGAGTAAAGAGGCAGAATAATCCTCCCACTTTGCTAGAGTGCTCAGGTAATCTACCCTCATCTCTATTAGATTTAGTGGGTTAATAAATAAATAAATAAATAAATAAATAAAAGGAATTGGTAAAAAAAAAGAGGAAAACAAAGAGAAAGACAGTTATCATGTTGGCAATTCTTATTACGTTTATGTAAGAAGCACAAGTTATGTGCTATTAGTAAAGTGAATTGAATTGCTCAATTTCAGTGACTATAATTTCAAAGTAATTGTATAGACAAGTGCATACCTAGTTTTTCTTTTTTTTCAAAAAGGGGAAATGTTGTGGTAGTTAATAGTGATATTCCAATGCCACTCAGTTAACTATTCCCACATGGAAGGAGTTCACATATCTTACAAGCTGGGTTATCAATTAAGTTCAGTTGAAACTCCTGCAAGAACATCCTGGTGTTCTCTAGCTGTCCACTCGATATATGCCCTTTATCATCTTGTAAACCTCTATCAAGTCACCTCTCATCCTCCTTCACTCCAGAGAGAAAAGCCCTAGCTCACTCAACCTATCCTCATAAGACACGCTCTCTAATTCAAGCAGCATCCTGGTAAATCTCCTCCGCACCCTTTTTAAAGCTTCCACAGCCTCCCTATAATGAGGTGACCAGAACTGAACACAACATCAAGCGTGGTACAAGAGTTTAAAGAGAAAAAAGGTTAGCTTTATTTGTCACGTGTACTCTACATTGAAACATAGTGAAATGTACTGTTTGTCACCAACATAGTATGCACACAGCCCACTGTCCCTAACTGTAAGTCTTTGGAATGTGAGAGGAAACTGGAGTACCTGGAGGGAACCCAGAATGTACAAGCTCCTTATAGACAGTGGCCAATCTTGCAGTTAGTGCTGTAAAGCATCGCACTAACTGCTAAGCTACCGTGCCACACCGCCTCAGTAGCCTTGAGAGGAGAAACAGTAACACAAGTTGATTAGCAAAAAGAACCTAAAGGTCTAAGCCAATCACCCCTACTGTGGACATAAGCCACCGACAGCAGCTTGCCAGAGTCTGTCTTGTGGCTGCCCCTTTCACCACACGACTTCCTTCACACATCTTCTGGGTGAAGATCCTTCCTCTCCCAGAGGTGAGGTCTTTGGAACTTCTGATGGTGTTTCTGTAATTCTAGGTTTTAAAATCGAACAAAGTTGCTAGCCCCATGCCAACCGTCCTCCTTTTGCAGCCAGATTTGGGAACATCATGGCTGAATTTCAACCATTGCAAAGTTAACCTAAAGGTAATTGTTAATGATCAGCCACTGACATGTTTGTGCAGGTAGAATTGAATTTACCAACAACAGCATGTCAGTTTTTAAAAGGTTACGTTGGACGATGTTAACAAGATAGGTGAAAGGGGCAGCTAGTTTTGAGCAGGGTCTCAGCAGAAGGATCTAGATTGGGGGAATGGGCAAAGAAGTGGCAGACGGAATATAATGTAGGGAAGTGCATGGTATGCACTTTGGCAGAAAGAATAAAGGCATAGTCTATTTTCTAAATGAGGAGAAAATTCAAAACTCAGAGGTGCAAAGGAACTTGGGAGTCCTAATGCAGGACTCCCTGAAAGGCTCACTTGCAGGTTGAGTCAGTGGTAAAGAAGACAAATTCAAAGTTAGCATTTATTTTGAGAGGACTATAATACAAGACCAATTATGTGATGCTGAGGCTTTATGGGGCAATAATCAGATTGCACTTTGACTATTATGAGCAGTTTTGGGTCCCTTATCCAAGAAAAGATGTGCTGGCATTGGAGATGGCTCAGAGGTGGCTCATGAGAATGGTCCCAGGAATGAGCAGCATTTGATGTTTCTGCACCTGTACTTGTTGGAGTTTAGAAGAATGAAGGAGGATCTCTTTGAAACCGATCAAATATTTAAAGTCCGAGATAGAGTGGATATGGAGAGGATTTTCCTTTAGTAGGAGAGTCTAGGATCAGAGGGCACAGCCTCAAAATTGAGGGATGTTTATTTGGAACAGAGATGAAGAGGAGTTTCTTCAGCCAGACGGTAATAAATCCGTGGAATTCATTGCCACAGACAGCTGTGGGAGGCCAAGTCATTGGGTATATTCAAGGTGGAGTTTGATAGATTCTTGATTAGTAAGGGCATCGAAGGTTAAGAGACTCCTGGATAGGTACATGGAGCTTAGAAGAATAGAGGGCTATGGGTAACCCTAGGTAATTTCTAAGGTAAGGACATATTCGTTAGGTCTGTATTGTGCTGTAGGTTTTCTATGATATGGGGAGAAGAATCTGGGTGGAGTTTAGGAGGACGATAGCACCTAATGGCGACTCCTTTGCTTGCATCTTCGGAAACAGCTCTACTTTTATCTTTAATATCTCTATTTTCCCCTTTCAGGGTTCTTTTGAAGACGTTGACCTGGAGTTACATGCAGGCTTCAGTTCTTTGCAGGAATGGGACCCACTGTCATGGTCTCACGACTGGCTGCTACTCGATATACCAAGGACGTGACCTAGAAGACTAACGCGACTTCAGGGTTTCGGGATTTCGTGTCTCTGGAGACGGGCATACTAGAGGTCGGTGCCTCCGTAGGGAATCGGTGTGTTGTGGGAGATGGAAGATCGAAAGCAGCGAGCTGGCTGCTGGCTGTGTGCCCAGGGACCTGAGTTCTTTGGGCACAGAGCTCGGAAAAAGCAATGCAACGGACTTTTAACATTGTAAATCAACGAGTTGTTTGTTATGTCTCCCCTCTCACTGTGAAACGGGGACACCTCTTTTTCCCTTATTAGGGAGAGAGAGAGAGCCTGTGGTATGTCGAATTACTGGGTGAACGAGTAGTCTTTGGGGTACTGCAAATCTTTGTCTTTATTGATGCTTTGTTGCACACTTGAGTGCTCGGTGGGACTGCTGATGCTCTTTTTACTGGTGGGGAAGAGGGGGATGATTGCTTTGCTGCTGCTTGTGCATGGGAGGGGGGAGCTGGGGGGGCTTTGGGGTTCTAACATTTAACTGTCATTCATTCTTTGGGGCACTCCTCTGTTTTTGTGGTTGGTCACAAAGAAAAAGAATTTCAGGATGTATATTGTATACATTTCTCTGACATTAAATGTGCCTTTGAAACCTTTGAAGGCAGGAGACTGGGTTTTAGGGGGATAACAAATCAGCCATTATGGAATGGCAGAGCAGACTTAATAGGCCAAATGGCCTAATTCTGCTCTTAAGTCTTTTGGCCACCATTCTTTACCCTGGAGACTCAAAGGGCCAAGTTCAACTCAGAAGGCATGGACTTCAAAAACAGCTACTTCCTTTCAACCATTTGTTTCCATAAAGCCCTACTTATCATCTCAGTATGGAAACATTATGATACCACAAGGCAGATGATACTACCATAGATATTTGAAATATAGCCCACAATGAGTTGGAGTTCAAAGAGATGGAAAGTGCGGTGACATGGTGTCATGACAACAACCTTTCCTTCAATGTCAACAAAACAAGTACTAGTGTACATGCTCCTGTCTAACGTCATGTTGAGGTTGAGATAATCAAGTTCTCAGGGAGTGATTGTCTCCAATAGCCTCTACGGGTCCAATCATGTTGATGTCATGGCCAGGAAAGCTCAATTTCCCTACTTCATCAGAAGGATAAAGGAATTTGGCACATCTCCGTCAACCTTTACCAATTTTTAATTGATGCATAGTGGCTTGGTATGACCACAAGAAGCTACAGGAATATGCTCTTGTTACAATTTTCCAACAAAAAAAATGTGATGACCAATTGAACACATACAAAAAACAAATTCCAATCCTAAATGAAGGACATTTGGAAAGTTTTGACTGCAATCCCATTGATGAGAAAACTTGGATGCTGATTGTTTTGAGAGAACATAAATAGTTCAGCAGTTCCTGCCTGACATGCTGAGTTCATCCAATTTTACTGAGGAATCTACATATCATGCTATAAGGTGCAGTGCCCTATTTTGCATGCTGCTAATGTTGTTTGTTAACAATGGAATAGTGCTTTCAATCTACATTTGTATGGCATGGGGTGGCACAGTAGCATATTTAGTGGTTAAAATTACAAAAAAGCAGAAGGATTTATTTAAGGCTAATTTTTTACCTTTAATTGATCAGATTAAACTTTTGTTTACTAAATGGCCACCAATGTCTCTGTCATCGATCGGTCGGATCAATGCTATCAAGATGATTATTTTGCCTAAATTTTTATATTTATTTCAAGCGGTGCCAATTTTTATTCCGAAATCCTTTTTTGATAACGTTGATTCCAAAATTTCTTCATATATATGGCAGAACAGAAATCCTAGGTTAGGTAAAAAAAATTTACAGAAATCCATAAAGGAGGGGGGTTTAGCTTTGCCGAATCTTAGACTACGTCCACACTACGCCGGATAATTTTGAAAACGCCGGTTTCGAGTAAAAACGACAGGCGTCCACACTAAGCGTTTTTCAAAATATCTCCGTCCACATTAGGTGGATATTTGGGTGAATCTCCTCCTACTGGGCATGTGCAGGACACGCAGAAAACAAGCAAAGAGGAAACGATATACTTCATGCACGTCTGTCCAGTTACAGAGTAGAAAATCTTTAAAGGAATTGCTCTTGGCTCTCGCACAGGAGGACTTAAAACTTAAAAAAAAATACTGGAGTGTATGGAGGCAACCGACAGGGAGTTCACGGACAGTATGACCCGGCTGACGACGAACATTGAAAAACTAACTCTGTTACATTAATAAAGCACCTTGTTAAATGTATAAAACGTCTGCATCAGCGTTATCTTGTATTTCCATACAATGTTACATTAGGCTGTTACTCATCTATTGTCAGAGAAGTACTCGCATAAATAGGTAAACCACCTTCATACAAGCAAGGACAGAAAACAGGGTGAAGTGAGTATACTTATTTATTCAGTAAACTATGGGTCAACTGGCTTCAGTCTCGTCCGTCTGTTCTGAAATTGTTAGGTGGTGGCGTTCAAGAAAACAACGAACATCTGTTCTGGCACGTCATGACAGCGTTTTTAAATAGTCAAAAAAAACTCACTTTACAATTTAACTCTCATGCTGTTCACACTGACTGCGCGTTATAACAGCTTGCGCAGTACCAAGCAGAAGCAGAAAGGAGCATTGTTGTTGTGCTGTTGTCATGACAGCGTTTTAAAATCTCTCCGGTTACCCCGTACACACTACGCCGGATATTAAGCGTTTTCAGATTTATTCACTTTGGAGAGTGTTTTCCAAAATCTCCATTTTTGGGGGCTGAAAACACCGGCTCAGTGTGGACGGGAGGGCAAAACAAAGAGAAAAAGCTTTGTTTTCAAAATTATCCGGCGTAGTGTGGACGTACCCTCAGATTTTACTATTGGGCAATTAATATTCAATATTTAAAATTTTGGTTATGGGACTTGTATGTAACTTCAAGTCCACATTGGGTTAATCTTGAATGTAATTCTTTACAAGGGTTTTCATTGGGTTCTATTTTAGGGACTTCGCTTCCCTTTACTCTTTCTAAATTGTATAAACAAATGGATAACCCAATAGTAAAACATACTTTACATATATGGTTTAAATTTCAAAAATTTTTTGGGTTGAATCAATTTATTTTAGCAAGTCCTATTATCTCTAATTTCTTCTTTCAACCCTCAATATGGATCAAGCATATCTGGCTTGGAAAAATAAAGGTATAGTAAGATCTATTTTTGGATAATTGTTTCATGTCCTTTGAACAACTATCTAATAAATATAATCTGCCTAGATTCCATTTTTTTAGATATTTACAGATTAGAAACTTTTTAAAGCAACATACATCAAAGTTGCTGGTGAACGCAGCAGGCCAGGCAGCATCTATAGAAAGAGGTGCAGTCGACGTTTCAGGCCGAGACCTTTCGTCAGGACTAACTGAAGGAAGAGTGAGTAAGGGATTTGAAAGCTGGAGGGGGAGGGGGAGATCCAAAATGATAGGAGAAGACAGGAGGGGGAGGGATAGAGCCGAGAGCTGGACAGGTGATAGGCAAAAGGGGATACGAGAGGATCATGGGACAGGAGGTCCGGGAAGAAAGACGGGGGGGGGGGGTGGTGACCCAGAGGATGGGCAAGAGGTATATTCAGAGGGACAGAGGGAGAAAAAGGAGAGTGAGAGAAAGAATGTGTGCATAAAAATGAGTAACAGATGGGGTACGAGGGGGAGGTGGGGCCTTAGCGGAAGTTAGAGAAGTCAATGTTCATGCCATCAGGTTGGAGGCTACCCAGACGGAATATAAGGTGTTGTTCCTCCAACCTGAGTGTGGCTTCATCTTTACAGTAGAGGAGGCCGTGGATAGACATGTCAGAATGGGAATGGGACATGGAATTAAAATGTGTGGCCACTGGGAGATCCTGCTTTCTCTGGCGGACAGAGTGTAGATGTTCAGCAAAGCGGTCTCCCAGTCTGCGTCGGGTCTCACCAATATATAAAAGGCCACATCGGGAGCACCGGACGCAGTATATCACCCCAGTCGACTCACAGGTGAAGTGATGCCTCACCTGGAAGGACTGTTTGGGGCCCTGAATGGTGGTAAGGGAGGAAGTGTAAGGGCACGTGTAGCACTTGTTCCGCTTACACGGATAAGTGCCAGGAGGGAGATCAGTGGGGAGGGATGGGGGGGACGAATGGACCAGGGAGTTGTGTAGGGAGCGATCCCTGCGGAATGCAGAGAGAGGTGGGGAGGGAAAGATGTGCTTAGTGGTGGGATCCTGTTGGAGGTGGCGGAAGTTACGGAGAATAATATGTTGGATCCGGAGGTTGGTGGGGTGGTAGGTGAGGACCAGGGAACCCTATTCCTAGTGGGGTGGCAGGAGGATGGAGTGAGAGCGGATGTACGTGAAATGGGGGAGATGCGTTTAAGAGCAGAGTTGATAGTGGAGGAAGGGCTTTGATGTTATATAACAGCCCATGCCTTTTTTTTCTTAGTTTAGTTGATTAACACTGTTTAGGTTAGATTTTCTTTTGGGATTTTTTTTTCCTTTTTCATGATTTTTTTCTATTTTTTTTGTATATTACATTTGCATCCTGTATGTTTGGGAGGTTTAATACTCATGTGTCAACTGGGTTTATATTTAACTATGCTAATCATAACAATGTAATCCCAACAACTTTGTATCAATACTGTGGTATCATTATGAAATTAGTAAAAAGATTGAAAAAGAAAGAAAAGTAGCATCGTGGCTAGCACAATGCTTTACAGTACTAGCGACCTGGATTCATTTCCTGCTGTTGCCTGTAAGGAGTTTGTATGTTTTCCCTGTGACCGTGTGAGTTTCCTCCAGGTGCTCAGGTTTCCTCCCACAACCCAAAGACGTACTGGTTAGTAGGTTAACTGATCATTGTAAATTGTTCCATGATTAGGCGAGGTTGAGGTTTAAGTTGGGGTGGGGGTTGCTGGGAGGGCTGGAAACGTCTATTCTGCACTGTATCTCAATAAATAAAATCTTTAAAAGGCCACAAAGTATCCCTAGAAGTTTAACAAAATTTAACACTAAGGCACTTTAGAGCAGATGGCATAAATCCTGGTCAGAGACAGGTTTGAGAACAAAGAATCACAGAGTTCAGTGCCCTGACTGCTGAAGGCACAACCACCCACTGCAAATCAATTTTTTTAAAAAGCATCCGTTAGTCCTGCGAGACCATGGATCTGCGCCTGGAAAGTCTTCACTCTCCGGGGCACAGGCCTGGGCAAGGTTGTATGGAAGACCAGCAGTTGCCCATACTGCAAGCCTCCCCTCTCCACGACACCAATGTTATCCAAGGGAAGGGCATTAGGACCCATACAGCTTGGCACCAGTGTCGTCACAGAGCAATGTGTGGTTAAGTGCCTTGCTCAAGGACACAACCCGTTGCCTCGGCTGGGGCTTGAACTCACGACCTTCATGTCGCTAGTCCAATGCCTTAACCACTTGGCCACGTGCCCACAATTAAACTCAATTAAACTCAGGGATTAATAGAGGTGAGTATAGAACACCTCAGTCAGGAGACAAAACTACATTGAACAACAAAAAGCAGAATAATTTTAAAAGAGGAAAGTAACAGGAATTCTGCAGATGCTGGAAATTCAAGCAACACACATCAAAGTTGCTGGTGAACGCAGCAGGCCAGGCAGCATCTCTAGGAAGAGGTACAGTCAACGTTTCAGGCTGAGACCCTTCGTCAGGACTAACTGCAGTAAGAGCTAGTAAGAGATTTGAAAGTTGGAGGGGGACCGGGAGATCCAAAATGATAGGAGAAGACAGGAGGGGGAGGGATGGAGCCAAGAGCTGGACAGGTGATTGGCAAAGGGGATACGAGAGGATCATGGGACAGGAGGTCCGGGAAGAAAGACAAGGGGGGGGGGACCCAGAGGATGGGCAAGGGGTATAGTCAGAGGGACAGAGGGAGAAAAAGGGGAGAGAGAAAAAGAATGTGTGTATAAAAATAAATAATGGATGGGGTATGAGGGGGAGGTGGGGCATTAGCGGAAGTTAGAGAAGTCGATGTTCATGCCATCAGGTTGGAGGCTACCCAGACGGAATATAAGGTGTTGTTCCTCCAACCTGAGTGTGGCTTCATCTTTACAGTAGAGGAGGCCGTGGATAGACATGTCGGAATGGGAATGGGATGTGGAATTAAAATGTGTGGCCACTGGGAGATCCTGCTTTCTCTGCAGACAGAGCATAGGTGTTCAGCAAAGCGGTCTCCCAGTCTGCGTCGGGTCACGCCAATATATAGAAGGCCACATCGAGAGCACCGGATGCAGTATATCACCCCAGCCGACTCACAGGTGAAGTGTTGCCTCACCTGGAAGGACTGTCTGGGGCCCTGAATGGTGGTAAGGGAGGAAGTGTAAGGGCATGTGTAGCACTTGCTCCGCTTACAAGGATAAGTGCCAGGAGGGAGATCAGTGGGAAGGGATGGATCTCCCCCATTTCACGTAAACGCATCTCTCCCATTTCACGTACATCTGCTCTCACTCCATCCTCCCGCCACCCCACTAGGAATAGGGTTCCCCTGGTCCTCACCAGCCTCCAGGTCCAACATATTATTCTCCGTAACTTCCGCCACCTCCAACGGGATCCCACCACTAAGCACAACTTTCCCTCCCCCCGCCCTCTGCTTTCTGCAGAGATCGCTCCCTACGCAACTCCCTTGTCCATTCGTCCCCCCCATCCCTCCCCACTGATCTCCCTCCTGGCACTTATCCTTGTAAGCGGAACAAGTGTTACACATGCCCTTACACTTCCTCCCTCACCACCATTCAGGGCCCCAGACAGTCCTTCCAGGTGAGGCGACACTTCACTTGTGAGTCGGCTGGGGTGATATACTGCGTCCGGTGCTCCCAATGTGGCCTTCTATATATTGGCGAGACCCGACGCAGACTGGGAGACCGCTTTGCTGAACATCTACGCTCTGTCCGCCAGAGAAAGCAGGATCTCCCAGTGGCCACACATTTTAATTCCACATCCCATTCCCATTCTGATATCTCTATCCACGGCCTCCTCTACTGTAAAGATGAAGCCACACTCAGGTTGGAGGAACAACACCTTATATTCCGTCTGGGTAGCCTCCAACCTGATGGCAGGAAAGTCGACTTTTCTAACTTCCGCTAATGCCCCACCTCCCCCTCGTACCCCATCTGTTACTCATTTTTATGCACACATTCTTTCACTCTCCTTTTTCTCCCTCTGTCCCTCTCACTATACCCCTTGCCCATCCTCTGGGTTCCCCCCCACCCCCCCCTGGCTTTCTCCCTGGGCCTCCTGTCCCATGATCCTCTCATATCCCCTTTGCCAATCACCTGTCCAGCTCTTGGCTCCATCCCTCCCCCTCCTGTCTTCTCCTATCATTTTGGATCTCCCCCTCCCCCTCCCACTTTCAAATCTCTTACTAGCTCTTCCTTCAGTTAGTCCTGACGAAGGGTCTCGGCCTGAAACGTCGACTGTACCTCTTCCTAGAGATGCTGCCTGGCCTGCTGCGTTCACCAGCAACTTTGATGTGTAATTTTAAAAGAGGCATCACTTCACCAGAACTAATTTAGGTCACTAACAGGAGTGTCAAGAAAACAGGGCAGTGTAAACTGAGATGCAGTTACAAAGTGAAAAATAGTCAAATCCAGGCAGGAACATGGGAATTATTGTATCTCTAGGTATCAAGGAGATGGATAATTGCCTCACTGGATGAGCCAAGGTGAAGATGAAACATACAACATAGAACAGTATATGGCATTTGCCCCATGATGTTGTGCTGATCTTTTTATCTCCTCTAGGATTAATCTAACCCTTCCCGCTCACGTAGCCCTCCATTTTTCTTTTATCCACGTACTAAGAGTTTCTTAAATGTCCCCAATGTCTCTGTCTCTACCATCACCCTGGCAGTACATTCCACTCTTTTTTTAAAAATTCTCCTGACACACCCTTTATACGCTCCTGCAGATCTTAAAATGAAGCCCTCTTGTATTAACCATTTCCACCCCGGGACTCTCCACTATCATCTTGTACACTATCAATTCACACATTACCCTCCACCAAAGAGAAATACCTCAGCTCAGAGAACATGCCGTTTAATCCAAGCAGCATTCTGGAAAATCTGCTTTGGACCATCTAAAGTTTACACATCCTTCTACAATTAGGTGATTAGAATTGAACACAATACTCCACAATGAATGAAGACCAACACACCATACACCTTCTTAACCACCCTATCACCATGCACAGCAGCTTTGAGTGGAGGCAAAGAAGCAGACGCAATTCACTGTGGTTCGTTGACTCTTTTCTTCTTCTTCTTCTTCTTCAAGGTTCGCTGATTGAGTACTAAGGCATCAATTTACAGCTGTCTGGTGTTTGAATAGAAGCCAATCAGAGATTGGGATTGATTGGCAAAGAATACAAATAAGGCAGGGGCAAGCAGAGTGCCTTTATTAGAGTGGACAGAGTTGGAGTGTTTATCTGAGGGTTTAGCTCTTTGAGGGTTCAGCATGAAAAGGCTTGAGTAAGAGGAGGTGAAAAAGCCATACGTAGATTTTTTTCCCAGTTTATTGGTTTCCTCCTTTATATTTGCACAGCTAGAACAGTACGGATGTCAGGCAGGATAGTTGAATGCTCTTATTGTGGGATATGGGAAGGCACAGAGACCTCCAGTGTCCCTGTTGATTCCACCTGCAAGAGGTGCATTCAGCCGCAGCTTTAGCACTCCACATTAATGAGTTGGAATGGAATTGGATGAACTCCGGATCATTTGGGAGGCTGAGGAAGTGATAGACAGGGTGTATAGAGAGGTAGTTACACCCAAGGTACAGGACACCAGATACTGGGTGACAGTCAGGAAGGGGAAAGAGGTTAAACAGCCAACATGGAGTACCTGTGACCTTCCCCTCAACAACAGGTACATAACTTTGGATACTGTTGGGATGGGGGAGGGGGTGAGGAAGAGAGAAAAGAGAATGACCTAGCAGAGGAAAGTCACAGTGGTCAGGTCTCTGGCACTGAGTGACTCTGTGACTCGGAAGGGAAGGGGTAGAGAAAAGGCATGCTGTGGTGATTGGGGGGTTCATTAAATAGGGGAATGGAAAGGTGGTTTAGTGGATGAGAATGAGATTCCCAGATGTTATGTTGCCTCCTAGGTGCCAGGATCCAGAGCATCTCGGATCAAGTCCTCAGCATTCTTAAGTGGGAGGATCAACAGCCAGAGGTCATGATCCTTGTAAGTACCGATGACATAGGTAGGAAGAGTGACGATGTTCTGCAAAATGAGTTCAGGGAGTTAGGTGCTAAGTTAAGCACAGGACATCCAGGGTTGTAATCTCAGGAGTGCTATCCATGTCACATGCTAGTGAGGCCAAAACTAGGAAGATTATACAGTTTAATACATGGCTAAGGAGCTGGTGTAGGAGGGAGGGTGTTAGATTTTTGAATCATTGGGCTCTCTTCCAGGGAAGGTGGGACCTGTACAGAAGAGATGGTTTACACCTGAACTGGAGGGGAGCTAATATCCTAGAGGGAAGGTTTGCTAGCACAGTTGGGGGAGTGGTGGGGGTTAAGGAGAAGGTGGTTTAAACTAGAGTTGCAGGGGAATAGGAATCAGAGTGCCAGAACACATAGTGGAGAGGTTGTGGAGACAGATATTGTTGTTAAGACCTCCAAGTCAGGAATCAAAAGGTTGAGCATGGTGTGACTAATATTCTGAGCTGCGTATATTTCAATGTAAGAAGTATCACAGGAAAGGCGGATGAGCTCAAGGCATGGATCAACACCTGAAATTATGATAATTAGCCATTAGTGAGACTTCCCTTCGAGCCTGCTCCACCATTCAATAAGATCGTGGTTGATCTGGCCTTGGGCTCATCTCCACCTACCTGCCTTTTCCCCATAACTCTTAATTCCCACACTTGGTTGCAGGAGGAGTAACCCTTGGGCTGTATTCCCTGGAGTTCAGGAGAATGAGGGGGGATCTCATAGAAACATTCTGAATGTTAAAAGGCCTGAACAGATTAGATATGGCAAAGTTATTTCCCATGGCAGGGGAGTCTAGGACAAGAGGGCATGACTTCAGGATTGAAGGGTGTCCATTTGGAACAGATGTAGAGAAATTACTTTAGTCAGAGGGTGGTAAATCTGTGGAATTTGTTGCCACGAGCAGCTGTGGAGGCCAAGTCACTGGGTGCATTTAAGGCAGAGATAGGTAGGTTTTTGATTAGCCAGGGCATCAAAGGGTATGGGGAGAAGGCAGTGGAGTTGGAATGAATGGAAGAATTGGATCAGCCCATGATTGAATGGCAGAGCAGACTCGATAGGCCAAATGGCCTACTTCCGCTCCTATATCTTATGGTCTTATGGGTAGGACTGGAAGCTCAATATTCTGAGGATCTGTTGTTTTAGACATGACAGAGCAGGAAGGATTAAAGGGGGAGTGGTGGTGTAACAGCAGTACTCAGTCTGGACAGACCGGAGAACTTGACGAGTGAGGCATTATAGGAGGAACTGAGGAATAAGAAAGGTATGACCACGTTAATGGGGCTATATTACAGATTACCCAACAGCCCTAGGGATTTAGAGGAACAAATTTGTAAAGAGATCACAGATTGCCGCAAAAAACATAAGAGTGTTACAATAGGTGACTTTAACTTTCCACATTGACTGGGACTCCCATACTGTAAAAGGACTTGATGGAACTGTGTTCAGGAAAATTTCTTTAATCAGTACATAGAAATCTAAATGAGAGAGTGTGTGATACTTGATTAGGGAATAAAACAGGGTAGGTGACAGGAGTTTGTGTAGGGAAACACTTTGCATCCGGTGACTATCATGTCATTAGTTTCAAAGTAAATGTGCAAGAAGATAGGTCTGGTCCGCGGGTTGAGGTTCTAAATTGATGAAAGGCCAGCTTCGGTGGTACCAGAAAGGACTTGGCAAGTGTGGATTGGGACAGGCTGTTTTCTGGCAAAGGTGTACTTAGTAAGTGGGAGGCCTTCAAAAAGTGAAATTTTGAGAGTACAAAGCTTGTATGTGCTTGTCAGAATAAAAGGTAAATAGACAGTTTTAGGGAATCTTGGTTTTCCAGAGATATTGAGGGCTTGGTTAAGGAAAAAAAAGGGAGTGCATAGCGGGTAAAGGCAGATAGGAACAAATGAGGTACTTATGGAGTATGAGAAATGCAAAGGAACACCTAAGAAACCAGGACGGCTAAAAGAAGGCATGAGGTTGCTCTAGCAGACAAGGTGAAGGATTCTATAAATATGTTAAGAGCAAAAGGATTGCAAGGGACAAAATTGGTCCTCTGGAGAATCAGAATGGTAATCCACGTGTACAGTCAAAAGAGATGGAGGAGATCTTAAATGGAATTTTTGCTTCTGTATTTACTCAGAAGACAGACAGTCTTTAGAAGAGGTGAAACAGCAGTGAAGTCATGGACCCTGTACAAATTACAGAGGAGGAGGTGTTTGTTGCCTTGAGACAAATCAGGGTGGATAAATCCCCAGGGCCTGACAAGGTATTCCCTCGGACCCTGTAGGAGGCAAGTGCAGAAATCGCTGGGGCCCCTGCAGAGATAGTTAAATTATCCTTAGCAACAGGTGAGGTACTGAAGGATAACCAATGTTGTTCCACTGTTTAAATAAAGGCTCTTAAATAAAATAAATAAATAACCCAGGAAATTATAGGCTTGTGAGCCTGACATCTGTAGTGGGAAAATTTTGGAAGGTATTCTGAGGGACCAGATGTGAGTATTTGGATAGACATGAACAGATTGGGATAATCAGCATGGCTTTGGGTGTGGTAGGTCATGCCTAAACAATCAGTTTTTTTTTGAGGAAGTTACCAGGGAAGTTGATAAAGGCAAGGTGGTCCATGTTCTCTACATGGACTTCAGCAAGGTCTTATAAGGGAAGTTGATCAAGAAGATTCAGTCACTTGGCATTCAAGCTGAGGTAGTAAATTGGATTTGACATGAGCTTTGTGGGAGAAGCCAGGGAGTGGTAGTAGCTGGCTGCCTCTGACTGTAGGCCTGCGACTAGTGGAGTGTCACAGGGATCGGTGCTGGGTCCTTTGTTGTTTGTCATCAGTATCAACAATCTGGGTGATAATGTAGTTAACAACAGGAATTCTGCAGATGCTGGAAATTCAAGCAACATACATCAAAGTTGCTGGTGAACGCAGCAGGCCAAGCAGCATCTATAGGAAGAGGCGCAGTCGACGTTTCAGGCCGAGACCCTTCGTCAGGACTAACTGAAGGAAGAGTGAGTAAGGGATTTGAAAGCTGGAGGGGGAGGGGGAGATCCAAAATGATAGGAGAAGACAGGAGGGGGAGGGATAGAGCCAAGAGCTGGACAGGTGATAGGCAAAAGGGGATACGAGAGGATCATGGGACAGGAGGTCCCATGAAAGACGGGGGGGGGGGCCCAGAGGATGGGCAAGAGGTATATTCAGAGGAAGTGTAAGGGCATGTGTAGCACTTGTTCCGCTTACACGGATAAGTGCCAGGAGGGAGATCAGTGGGGAGGGATGGGGGGGACCAATGGACAAGGGAGTTGTGTAGGGAGCGATCCCTGCGGAATGCAGAGAGAGGGGGGGAGGGAAAGATGTGCTTAGTGGTGGGATCCCGTTGGAGGTGGCGGAAGTTACGGAGAATAATATGTTGGACCCGGAGGCTGGTGGGGTGGTAGGTGAGGACCAGGGGAACCCTATTCCTAGTGGGGTGGTGGGAGGATGGAGTGAGAGCAGATGTACGTGAAATGGGGGAGATACGTTTAAGAGCAGAGTTGATAGTGGAGGAAGGGAAGCCCCTTTCTTTAAAAAAGGAAGGCATCTCCCTCGTCCTAGAATGAAAAGCCTCATCCTGAAGGGGATGGCGTTTTTGCAAGAGACAGGGTGAGAAGAGGAATAGTCCAGATAGCTGTGAGAGTCAGTAGGCTTATAGTAGACATCAGTGGATAAGCTGTCTCCAGAGACAGAGACAGAAAGATCTAGAAAGGGGAGGGAGGTGTCAGAAATGGACCAGGTAAACTTGAGGGCAGGGTGAAAGTTGGAGGCAAAGTTAATAAAGTCAACGAGTTCTGCATGCGTGCAGGAAGCAGCGCCAATGCAGTCGTCGATGTAGCAAAGGAAAAGTGGGGGACAGATACCAGAATAGGCACGGAACATAGATTGTTCCACAAACCCAACAAAAAGGCAGGCATAGCTAGGACCCATACGGGTGCCCATAGCTACACCTTTAGTTTGGAGGAAATGGGAGGAGCCAAAGGAGAAATTATTAAGAGTAAGGACTAATTCCGCTAGACGGAGCAGAGTGGTCGTAGAGGGGAACTGATTAGGTCTGGAATCCAAAAAGAAGCGTAGAGCTTTGAGACCTTCCTGATGGGGGATGGAAGTATATAAGGACTAGACATCCATGGTGAAAATAAAGCGGTGGGGGCCAGGGAACTTAAAATCATCGAAAAGTTTAAGAGTGTGAGAAGTGTCACGAACATAGGTCGGAAGGGATTGAACAAGGGGTGATAAAACAGTGTCGAGGTATGTAGAAATGAGTTTGGTGGGGCAGGAGCAAGCTGAGACAATAGGTCGGCCAGGACAGGCAGGTTTGTGGATCTTGGGTAGGAGGTAGAAACGGGAAGTGCGGGGTGTGGGAACTATAAGGTTGGTAGCAGTGGATGGGAGATCCCCTGAGCGGATAAAGTCGGTGATGGTGTGGGAGACAATGGCCTGGTGCTCCTTAGTGGGGTCACGATCGGGGGGTAAATAAGAGGAGGTATCCGCGAGTTCTCCTATCATTTTGGATCTCCCCCTCCCCCTCCCACTTTCAAATCCCTTACTCACTCTTCCTTCAGTTAGTACTGACGAAGGGTCTCGGCCTGAAACGTTGACTGCGCCTTTTCCTATAGATGCTGCTTGGCCTGCTGCGTTCACCAGCAACTTTGATAATGTAGTTAACTTGGATCAGCAAACTTCTGGATGGCACCAAGATTGGGGGTGTAGTACACAGAGTGGAAAAACTATCAAAGCTTGCAGCAGGATCTGAACCAGCTGGAAAAATGTGCTAAAAAAGGGGAGATAGAATTTAATGCAGACAAGTGTGAGGTGTTGCAATTTAGTAGGACCAGCCAGGGTAGGTCTTGCACAGTGAATGGTAGGGCACTGAGCAGTGTGGTAGAACAAAGGCATCTGGGAATATTTGTTAACAGTAGCATTGCAGGTAGATAGGGTTATAAAAAGCTTTTGGCACATTGGCCTTCATAAATCGAAGTATTGAGTACAGGAACACACATCAAAGTTGCTGGTGAACGCAGCAGGCCAAGCAGCATCTATAGGAAAAGGCGCAGTCGACGTTTCAGGCCGAGACCCTTCGTCAGGACTATAGCAACTTTGATGTGTGTTGCTTGAATTTCCAGTATCTGCAGAATTCCTGTTGTTTATTGAGTACAGGAGATGGGATGTTATGTGAAGTTGTATAAGACTTTGGTGAAGCCTAATTTGGAGTATTGTGGGCAGGTTTGGAAATATGTAAATATCTCTGTAGTCTTTCAACCTTATTTACAAGGATGTTGCTGGGACTGAAAGACCTGACTTATATAGGGAAGATTGAATAGGTTAGACTTTATTCCTTTGAACATAGAAGATAGATGGAGGCATACAAAATTATGAGGGTAAATGCAAGCAGGCTTTTTCCACTGAAGATGGGTGTGACTACCACTAGAGATGATGGGTTGAAGGGTGAAAGGTGAAATGTTTAAAGGGAACATGAGGGGAAACTTCTTCACTTGGTCAGGAATGTGGAATGAGCTTTCAGCACAAGTGGTGCATGCAAGCTGAATTTCAATGTTAAAAAGAAGCTTGAACAGGTATGTAGATGGTCAGGATATGGAGGGCTATGGTCCTGGTGTGGATCATAGGCAGTTTAAATGGTTTGGCAAAGACTAGATGGGCCAAAGGGTTTCTATGTTGTACTTTTCTATGACTCTAAGTATGTAGTCAAAAGTTCAGTTCAGGTTTGAAGTGACACCAGACAGAAAAGAGGGTGAGCCTCAGCTGATTGGTAGGGAGAGAAAGCAGATGACTACTAAACAGAGTACATGGTAGGAACTAATGCTGCCACTGATATTTGACAGAAATAACTCTTTAGTCTGCAGTAGACAAACAACTTGATAATTTCAAAACGATGAAAGGGTCCAGGAAAGTGGAACTGTGCATCATTATGCAGGGGGAAAGTAATACAGCAGCTTTTTGACAATACGACTGTAGCATGCAAAATACAGCAGGAGCCAAAAACAGATCCTTGGGAAACACAAGAGGCAACAATACAAGTAGTACTGGAAGACAAGGTAATTAATTTCAAGCCTCCAATGGATGGGGAAAGATTGTAATAGTTTTGAGTGCCATTCAATTGGATGGCAATGGAGAAGTCAGAAGAGATTTGTCGGTTCCATTATGCCAATAACTCCAGATGTGTCATGAAGGATTTATTACACCCAACACAAACACAACCTCACCAAAATGCAATGAGGGACCTTGATGTGATACACTTAGGAGATGCAGCAGAGATGGAAACCCAACTGGAGCCGTTCCAAAATGCATCTCCAGGAAAGATGCAAAGTAATAAAGAAGACCTACACACCTTCAAGGTCCCACAGAAGGAAGTTGTAAAGAAGGCTTTTGACACATTGCCCTCCATTAATCAAAGTATTGAGTACAGGAGTTGGGATGTTATGTTGAAGTTATATAAGATGTTGCTGAGACCTAATTTGGAGTATTGTGTGCAGTTTTGGTCATCTACCTGCAGTTAAGATGTCAATAAGATTGAAAAAGTGAAGAGAAAAATTACAAGGATGTTGCTGGGACTCAAGGACCTGTGTGTAATTGAATGGGCTAGGGCATCATTCCCTGGAGTGCAGGAGAATGAAGGGAAATTTGATAAAGATATACAAAATTATGTTGAGTGTGTGTCTTGAGGATCTTGTACCTCCCCTTGATGGTAGTAATGAGAAGAAGATATCCTACTCCCAAAAGACACTTTTCATTTGTTGAAACAGAGGGTGAAGGGAGAATACTTTAAAAAAAAAATTTCCATACTCCTTTTGGAAGCTCAACTGAATCCATTTCCACTGCTTTTCAGGTGCTGCTTTCTAGATCATTTACTGAAATATATTCAGCATCTTTCAACACCTCCCACACAAGATGTTTTCTCATAATTACATCAGTCATTGCCCCAAAACCCAGGGAAATATATCACTGATCAACACAGCTCATGATACCAATTTGATTCCCATTCTCAGAGAACAGAGATGCATTAATAAGTGGAGTCCATGACACTTCTATAATTCAGCTCTTGTACGTGAATGCCAAACAACGGAGAGCAGTTGATGCAAATGTAATGCAAGCAGAAGAGAAAGTACCATTTATGATTAGTCAAGTGCACCCAATGGTTTTGTCCAAATTTCAAAGGAATGGTCTCCAAAAACAAGGCAGAATAGTTAAGGCCGGAGGTAGTCTCATCAGATGAACTATAGCTGAGAGAGAGACACACAGAGCCAGAGAGAAACAGACAGATGAGAGAGAGAGAGAGAGAAAGAGAGAGAGAGAGAAACAGAGAGACAGACAGAGAGAGAGTGGCAGACAGAGAAAGAGATCAGCAGACAGATGCACACACACTCAGAGAGAGACAGAGGAAGATGGAGACAGAGAGAGAGAACAACACACATAGAGAAAGAGGGAGAAAGACACACATGGGGGGGAGAGAGAGAGAGAGAGAGGCAGCAAGACATACATAGAGAGAGAAGGAGACAGGGAAGCAGAGACAGAGACGGAGAAAGAGACAGAGAGAGAGCAAAACACACATAGAGAGAGAGACAGAGGGAGACAGAGAGACAAAGATGGAGACAGATACAGAGACGGACGGAGAGAGAGAGACAGAAAATGAGGCAGAGACAGATGGAGAGAGACAGAGACAGATGGAGAGAGACAGAGACATAGATAGAGACACAGAGAGAGGCACAGAGAGAGAGAAAGACACACATAGAGAGAGAGACAGAGAGACAGAGATGGAGAGGCAGAAAGCGAGGCAGAGACAGATGGACTGAGACAGAGAAAAACAGAGAGAGGGGCACAGAGAGTGAGAGAGACGGATAGATAGAGCGAGAGAGAGAGATGGACAGAGAGAGAGAGATACAGGCAGACAATGACAGGCAGAGAGACCCAGAGAGACAGAAAGCAAGGCAGAGACGGAGAGAGAGCAAGAGAGAGAGATGGACAGAGAGAGGTGGAGATGGACAGAGACAGAGAGACAGACAGACAGAGGCAGGCAGAGAGGCAGACAGAAAGCGAGGCAGAGGCAGACAGACAGAGAAAGACAGAGACAGACAGACAGAAAGCAAAGCAGAGACAAAAGGAGAGAGACAGAGACAGACAGAAAGCAAGGCAGAGAGAGAGAGAAAGATGGACAGAGAGAGATGGAGATGGACAGAGACACAGAGTGAGAGAGAGACAGACAGACAGTGACAGGCAGAGAGACAGAGAGAGACAGACAGAAAGTGAGACAGAGACAGACAGAGAAAGACAGGCAGAAAGCAAGGCAGAGACAGATGGACAGAGACAGAGACAGATGGACAAATAGAGAGAGAGAAAGAGATGGACAGAGAGAGACAGAGACGGACAGAGAGAGACAGACAGACAGTGACAGGCAGAGAGACCCAGAGAGATGGAGACAGACAGAAAGCGAGGCAGAGACAGACAGAGAGAGACAGAGAAACAGAGAGAGAGGCAGAAACAAATGGACAGAGACAGAGAAAGAGAGAGAGGTACAGAAACAGAGAGTGAGGCACAGAGAGAGAGAGAGACAGACAGTGACAGGCAGAGAGACCCAGAGAGACAGAGAGAAAGTGAGACAGAGACAGACAGACAGCTAGATAGAGAGAGAGATGCAGAAAGCGAGGCGGAGACAGACGGACAGAGACAGAGAAAGACAGACAGAGACAGACAGAAACAGAGAGAAGGGCATAGAGAGTGAGGCACAAAGAGAGAGAGACAGACAGAGAGAGAGAAAGACACATAGAGAGAGAGGGAGGAAGACACACATAGAGAGAGAGTCAGAGGGAGACAGAGAGAAAGAGACAGACAGACAGAGACAGGGAGAGAGAGAGAGAGAGGCAGACAGTGAGAGACAGAGATAGACAGAGTGACAGACAGACAGAAGAGAGGGAGAGATAGACAGACAATAGACAATAGGTGCAGGAGTAGGCCATTCAGCCCTTCCAGCCAGCACCGCCATTCACTGTGATCATGGCTGATCATCCACTATCAGTATCCAGTTCCTGCCTTATCCCTATAACCTTAGATTCTGCTATCTTTAAGAGCTCTATCCATCTCTTTTTTGAAAGCATCCAGAGACTTGGCCTCCACAGCCTTCTGGGGCAGAGCATTCCACATATCCACCACTCCCTGGGTGAAAAAGTTTTTCCTCAACTCCGTTCTAAATGGCCTACCCCTTATTCTTATACTGTGGCCTCTGGTTCTGGACTCACCCATCAGCGGGAACATGCTTCCTGCCTCCAGCGTGTCCAATCCCTTAATAATCTTATATGTTTCAATAAGATCCCCTCTCATCCTTCTAAATTCCAGAGTATACAAGCCCAGTCGCTCCAATCTTTCAACATACGACAGTCCCACCATCCCGGGAATTAACCTTGTGAACCTACTCTGCACTCCCTCAATAGCAAGAATGTCCTTCCTCAAATTTGAGAGAGAGAGATGGACAGAGAGAGACAGAGACAGACAGACAGTGACAGGCAGAGACCCAGAGAGACAGAGACAGACAGACAGAAAGTGAGGCAGAGACAGACAGAGAGAGACAGAGAAAGACAGAGAGACAGACAGACAGAGAGACAAAGAGAGAGAGCCAGAAAGCAAAGCAGAAACAGATGGACAGAGACAGAGAAGAGAGAGAGAGACAGAGACAGACAGACAGAGAGGGACACAGAGAGAGAGACAGGCAGACAGAGACAGAGAGAGACAGGGAGAGAGACAGACAGAAAGAGAGAGAGAGAGACAGAGACAGACAGAGAGGCACATCGAGAGAGAGAAAGAGACAGACAGAGAGACGGAGAGACAGGGACAGACAGAAAGTGAGGCAGACAAGAGAGAGACTGACAGACAGACGGATGAGAGAGAGAGATCGACAAACAGAGAGAGACAGAGACAGACAGATGAGGGAGAGAGACAAACAGATGATAGAAAGAGACACAGAAAGAGACAGACAGACAGTGAGAGAGAGAAACAGTGAGAGACAGAGAGAGAGATAAACAGAGAGATACAGGCAGACGAGAGGAAGAGAAAGAGAGAGAGAGAAACAGACAGACAGAGAGAGACAGACGAGAGGGAGAGAGTCAGACAGAGAGGGTGAGAGAGAGAGTGTGCAGGGTGAGACTGTGAGAGAGAGCACATGGGGCGAGACAACAAGAGAGAGAGAGAGATAAAGAGAGAGCTCGTGGGGCGAGATGGAGAGAGAGAAAGTGGGGCAAGACAGTGAGAGAGAGAGAACGGAGCGAGACAGTGAGGGGAATGAAACAGCAAGACAGAGGGAGAGAGCGCGCAGGGCGAGACAGTGAGAGAGAGAAAGAGAGAGAGCACAGGGCGAGACAGCAAAAGAGAGAGAGTGGGGCGAGACAGTGAGAGTGAGAGAGAGAGAGCACGCGGGGCCAGACAGAGAGGGAGAGAGAGAGAGCACATTGCAAGACAGCAAGAGAGAGCACACGAGGCAAGACAGCAAGAGAGAGAGAGTGAGCACAGGGCGAAACAGGGAGAGAGAGTGTGAGGGGGCGAGACAGCGAGACAGAGAGAAAGAGATAAAGAGAGAAAGTGGGGTGAGACAGCAAGGGAGAGAGAGAGCAGAGCGAGACAGCAAGAGAGAGAGAGATCGGGGCAAGACAGTGAGAGAGAGGATGCAGGGCGAGACAGTGAGACAGAGAATGCGGGACAAGACAGCAAGAGAGAGAGAGCAGGGCAAGACAGCGAGAGAGAGTGAGAAAGAGAGAGTGCGTGGGGTGAGACAGAGAGAGAGAGAGTGAGAGAGCGCATGGGGCGAGACAGAGAGAGAGAGAGAGTGGGGCAAGACAACAAGAAAGAGAGTGGAGCGAGACAGCAAGAGAGAGAGAGAGCAGGGTGAGAAGGCAAGAGAAAAAGAGAGTGGGGCGAGACAGCAAGGGAGTGAGAGAGCAGAGAGACAGCGAGAGAGAGAGAGCGCACGTCAGGAGTGACAGCGAGAGAGAGAGAGAGAGAGAGAGTGTGGCGACAGTGAATGACAGTGAGAGCGGGATGAGACAGCGAGAGACAGAACGGGGCGAGACAGAGAGAGCGGGTGAGACAGAGCAAGAGAGAGTGCAGGCGAGACAGCGAGGGAGGGGGGAGAGTGAGCGCATGGGGCGAGACAGCGAGAGAGACTGTGAGGGATGAGACAGGGAGAGAGACCACACGGGGTGAGACAAGAGAGAGAGCAATAAAGAGAGAGAACTGGGCAAGACAGCGAGAGAGAGAGAGAGAGAGTAGGGTGAGACAGCGAGAGAGAGAAAGACACAGATGGACAGAGAGAGAGAGAGAGACAGATGGAGAGAGACAGACGAGAGGGAGAGAGAGAGCGCATGGGGCGAGACAACAAGAAAGAGCGGAGCGAGACAGCAAGAGAGAGAGAGAGTGGGGTGAGACAACAAGAAAGACAGAGAGCATGCGGCGAGACAGAGAGTGAGAGAGCGCGCGGGGCGAGACAGCGAGAGACAGAAAGACAGACAGACAGAGAGAGATGAGAGGGAGAGAGAGAGCGCATGGGGCGAGACGACGAGAGCGAGGTGAGGCAGCGAGAGAGAGAGAGAGAGAGAGCGGGGTGAGACAGCGAGAAAGAAAGACACAGACGGACAGAGAGAGAGAGAGAGAGAGAGAGAAAGGAGCGAGGCAGAGTCAGAGAGATTGAACGGCTGATAGAGAGAAAGAGAGAGCATGCGGTGAGGCAGAGAGA